>NW_024080726.1:3661592-3924981 GCF_003009895.1 Hyaena hyaena | reverse complement strand
AAGATCATACGGTTTTTGAAGAGATGACCTAGGTCTTCTTCATGGCTTCTATCCTCCATAACGACTGACCCAGATTCAAGGAATTAATGGAGCTCCACAAGTGAAGATAAAAATATTGTATCAAGCCTGCTCCCTTGGGGGCGCATCTCGCTTCAGACCCACTGGGAATGACTTTGTAGACCGTTATCACATTGGACAGGGAAGGCCTCTCTTTTCTGGAGTCCTTTTCTTTTTCATGTGATCACACACACAAAAAGGCCAATTCAGTCCTCCTCCTACTGATATTGCCATATTGTGACCCTTTGAAAAGCAAGCTCCCTTTTAATAAAACCTTGACATTATGTGCATCATCACATCACAAGCTTCTCAGAAAGATATATTTGATTGACTGTGTTTTCTGCCCTGCAGCTCATGCTGCTCTTCAAGTGACACAATTATGATGCTTTTGGGCTCCTTATCATTCATCTTACTGCTTGATATTATCAAGAAACAAGAGAAGGGGAAGATCTCTTTTTTCCTTTCAAAGTAATCTGAGATTCTTAGGGGAGGGCCCACTTGGTCAAAAGGAAGACCAGACTTATCAATGGTCAGTTTTTGGATGCATCTTCCATTTGTAGTTTTAACTAAGGCCTCATGTGGACCTGTGCTTGTCCCTTTGGGAACAAAGTCTGCATGATTGATTGGTAATATCTGCAAGGCTGGAACCTGGTCCTGCTCTGCTTTCCCAAAGGGACTCCTGCTGAAGCAGCATAGCAGTGGCCTTGGAGTTGAGTGTCAGCCAGGGAGGCTGTGTTCATGCATGTATTAATGTCTTCCAAGACCAGACTCAACTGGTCTTCAAAGCAGAATAGAACAATTACCTCTAGAAAATGCATGAATTCTCCTCCTGTTTACTCTTCAATTCCAAAAGCTCAGAGCTAGGGTGCTTGCTTGCCATGTGGGATTCATGATCACAGGTGTTAGCAAATGGAGGTGGTGACTAAGCTTAACTTCTTTTATGAAGGCGGGTTATGAAATCCAAACACTATTGAAATCCAAACACCTTTCATCTATTAATGGCCACCAGTGGCCTATAATCAAGTCACACTCTGTTAGCTACACAATTAACTTGTTTGTTTGAAGTGTGAATTAAGGATTTGAGGCATTTGCTAATTAATCTTACTCGCTCCCTACTTTAGCTGAAATCCCTGTATTTCCCAAATTCGGGTGATTCTGGAGTTTAAGGACAGATATTTGTTGACTCAATTTGCTTCCTACGTGAAATGAGCTTGTTTTGCTTTTGCACAGATGGAAAGAAGTAGGCTCTCAAGCCTTCCTTCCCCACTGGACTCTTCCTTAATTTCCTTCTCAGTTCTGTAACTTATGGCAAGTGCCTCCTCCTTGCTGCAGTTCTAATGGCTCTCGCAGCTTGAGCGTTGTCCCTTCCTATGGGAGCAGAGGCGAGTGCAGGAGTCTCCCCCTTTGCCTGCCTCCTTCGATTCTTTCTTTGTCTGTGGCTCTCTTCTGGAATGAGTTTCTTTTGTAGATAATGGGATTCCATTATGGGGTGTTGGGGGTGCTCTGGAAGTGTCTGCTGTGAGGGAAGATAGGAGGTTTTGATCAATGGCTTCTGCTTGTATCTTGGATGTGTTAATTTTAAGATGGCTTGCTTCTGTTTTTATTAGTTTTATTGGATTGAGGGGGAGGGGTCAGGATGAGTGTTGGTGCTTGTTCTGCAAGGAAATTAAGTTGTTCGGAGTTAAGTGGCTCTGCTTTGCTTGGAGGCATGAAGGGCCAAGAGCAAGTCAAAATGCCCACCTCTATTCTGTCCCTATAGGCACTGAAACCACCATCTGCTACCTTCACATCTCTTTCCGACTTCTTTGAATTATTTGAGACCCATTTCCAAAGGGTTCTACTCATTAATGTTGGAGCAGAGGTAGGGATTTTAGCATTGTGGGCTATTTATTGGTAGGAAGAGAACACACACACACACGCACACACACACACACACACACACGCACACATACGCATACACCCTGATATAAATTCCTGATTTTCATAGCTAGGGATTCAGAATTTATCTTAAAAAGAGGTGGCTACACAAAGACCAGCAGATGCAGGATATTTTTACATAGCTTGTCCCTTGTCCCTAGTTCTTAATGGGAGTTGGCAGTGTGTGGCTGTCAGTGACACTTTCTGTGCAGAGAGAATCCTGCCAAGGTTGAAAAAGAAGCCAAATTCTTGCAACACTGCTTCTGTTTTATATTCAGGTTTATATCACTATTCTGGAAGGACTTATAACAACAATCTGTGCTCTTTTAGGCTCTTCTGATTCTTGAACTGAATCTGTCAGATCAGCAAGTCTATATCTTCATCCAAGGGTAGAAGTGAAGGGTGGGTGTTGTTAAAGCAGAGTTAGGACTCAGTTGTCATTAACTCTCCCTCCCAGTGTTTTGATTGGGGAAAGCCTGGATCCCCATAGCCTTTACGGTAACGTCTCTCTTAGGCAACGATGGTACCCTTGAAATTTTGATCCTGTTTATGTCCTTTATTCAAATATATTTTTTCAATGTTTTATTTATTTCTAGGAGAGAGAGAGACAGCGTGAGCAGGGGAGGGTCAGAGACAGAGGGAGACACAGACTCCGAAATAGGCTCCAGGCTCTGAGCTGGCAGTCAGCACAGAGTCCGACGTGGGGCCTGAACCCACGAACCGCGAGATCATGACCTAAGCGAAAGTCGGACGCTTAACCGACTAAGCCACCCAGGTGCCCCTTTTTCAAATATTTCTGACCTCTCAAAGAATAAAGTGAAAATCTAAAAATCCAGAAATTCTTGGCAAGACTTTTGCTGTTGTCCATGATGGAGTAACTGGGACCAGATTTGTCCTCTTTCCATAGACAATTTAAAACTGGACAAAATACATGGAATAATATTTTCAGATGTTATGCAATAGTCAGGGTAGGACTTTGGTTCCCAAGAGGATATTATCAGTCCTACAACCACTTGGTATTTCTGCTTGGAGGCCTTTCAAGTGTGGTTTCAGGGAGGTTATCCCAAGCAGGGTATAGTCATCTTGCTGAGTTGAGTAGACACATATCAGAGTTTGGGGAGGTTGAGATGGCCAGGTATCAGAAGGCAGGATGTCACAGAGGAGAAAAGCCTTATGGAAAAAGTGCTCTAGAAATCTGCATGGATCCTCTGGGAGTTTCTATTGGATATTGAACTGTTGGAATTCCACAAGGTTGGACTAAAAGCACCTAGGGCTATAAGATGAAAAATTCCCAGAACATGTTCCCAGACTGGGAGGTGTTCAGATTCTAACCAGCCAAATTGGACAACTGGGACATATAGTACAGAAGGAAAAAGAGCGAAAACATTTCTAGAGTAAGAGGTACTATAGACCCACCTAAGATTAAGAGTCTTAAGAGGATTGGGTTGATGTACAAGTAACTCAAATTCCTGCCAGAGCAAAGCCTAACACTCTTTATTTAAAGACGTAATGGCTGGGGTGCCTGGGTGGCTTAGTCAGTTAAGCGTCCGACTTTCACTTAGGTCATGATCTCGCGGTTCGTGGGTTCGAGCCCCACATCGGGCTCTGTGCTGACTGCTAGCTCAGAGCCTGGAGCCTGTTTCAGTCTGTGTCTCCCTCTCTCTCTGACCCTCCCCTGCTCATGCTGTCTCTCTCTCTCCTAGAAATAAATAAAAAAAATTAAAAAAAATTAAAAAAAATAAAGATGTAATGGCTGACAATTTCCCAAATTTGATGAAAATTATAAACCCAGTGATCCAAGAGGCTCAACATGCCCCACACAAGATAAATACAAAGAAAACCACAGCAAGGCACACCGTAATCAAATTGCTTCAAATCAGTGATAAAGAGGAAATCTTAAAGTCAACCAGAGGCAGGGGGAAGACACATTACAGTAGACAAAGATAAGAATTTATGCAGAGTTTTCATCAGAAACCATGCAAACCAGAAGACAGTAGAGTAAAATCTCTTACGTGCTGAAAGAGAAAATGAGCTGTTGGCCTAGAATTCTATATTCAGTGAAATTATCCTTTAAAAAAAAAAGAAAGTGAAGATACTTTCCAGTAGACACACGTGCGCACGCACACACACACACACACACGGATGCACGAACACACAGACTCATGCGTATACACACAGATGCACGCACATCAGAGAAATTCATTGCTTGTAGACCTGCCCTATAAGAAATGTTGAAGGAAGGTCGTGTGAAGAAGGATGACACCAGGTGAAAACTCAGAGCTATACAAAACAATGTGGAGTGCTAAAAATGATAAACCGTGTAGGTAAATAGAAGATATTTCCCCATTATTTTAAATTTCTTTAAAAGATAATCAATTGTTTAAATCACTGCATTGCGGGTCTAGAACATATCTAGAGGTAAAGTATGTGACAACGGACAATACCAGGAATGAAAGAAGGGGCAAAGTGGAAGTACACTGTTTAGGTTTGCAATTTACATGAGTATATCTAGTGTTATTTGAAAGGAGATACTGTTAAGTTAAAGATGCATAATGTAAATCATAGAGCAACCACAAAGGAAAGAGAGGCAAACCTAATTAAACAATATGGAGATAAAGTGGAATACTAAAAAAAATCAGTTAATTCAACAGAAGGCAAAAAAAGAGAAAAAAAGAAGGAAAAGGGAACAAAGAACAAATGAAACAAACAGAAGAAACATAACATGGCTGTAAATTTAAGCCCAACCACATTGATAATTATAATTATACTAAATACTGTCTAAACATTCCTAAAAGAAAGCAGACAGCTTGGAGTAGACACAGATTTCTTAAATTGAGTGGGAAAAGAAAAAAATGATTAATGGAACTACCCAAATTAAAAACTTCTGCTCTTTGAAGTTTATCTCTAAGAAATGAAAAAGTAGACCAGAGATGGGAAGAAAATGCTCATAGTGTACAAACCTTATAAAGGACTCCTATCCAAAATATGAAATGAACTGTTATAATTCAGCAACAAAAAGACAAACCACCATATTAAAAATTGGGCAAAAATTAAAACAGACTTTACAAAACAAAATATACGAATGGCCAATAAGCACATGAAAAAATGTTACATTATCATTATTAGGGAAAAGCAAACTGAAACTGCAGTGAGATAGCTATATATGCTCTCCAATAGCTGAAATTGGAAAAACGGACAGTGCCAAGTGTTGACAAAGATGTGGAGCAACTTTAATTCGACACATTCCTGATGGAAATGTAAAATAGTGTAACCACTACAGGAAACAGTTTGGCAGTTTCATATAAAGTTACACACACACACCGTATGACCAAGCACTTCCGTGCCCTCGGTTTTTACCAAAGAGAAATGAAAACACACGCCCACACAAAGACTTGCGAATGAGTGTTAATTCCTTATGAAGTTTTATTCATAACAGCTCACAACTGGATATAACACAAATGTCCATCAACATTTGAATGAATAGGCAAAGTATGACAAATCTATACAGTGGAATAATATTTTGTAATAAAAAGGAATGGATTACTACTGATACACACAACGATGGGAATCAATCTCAGAAACATTATCTCAGATGAAAGAAGCCAGACACAAAAAGAATACATACTGTATGATTTCATTTACATAAAATTCTAGAGCAGGCAAAACTAATCTCCAATGACAGAAAGCACAGATCAGTGGTTTCTTTGAGGCTGGAGGTATGATGGAGATGGACTGAAAAAGGGTATGAAGGAAATTTCATGGTCTGGAAACATTTTGTATCTTAAATGTGGTGATAGATATATAATCTATTTGTTAGCATTTATTGAACTGTACATTTAAAAGGAATTGGAACCATTTGATCACAAAATGGATGGAGGACCTGAATGGACATTTTTTCAAAGAAAACATACCCATTGCCAACAGTCACATGAAAAGATGCTCAATGTCACTCAACATAGAGAAATGCAAATCAAAACTGAAGCGAGATTTTACCTCACACCAGTCAGAATGGCTAGTATCAAGAAGAAAAAAGTAACAAATGTTGGCGAGGATGTGGACAAAAGAGAATCCTGATGGTGAGAAGGGGAAAATGGTATGGAACTTCCTCAAAAAGTTAAAAATAGAAGTAGCCCATAGCCCAGTAATGCCACTTCTGGGTATTGACCTGGGAAAAACAAAAAGACTGATTAGAAAAGATATATGAACCCCTACATTTATCACAGTACTATTTACAATAGCCAGGATATGGAAACAATCCAAGTGTCCATCCATAGATGAAAGGAGAAGGAAGAGGTGGTACATCTATATAGTGGGATATGACTTAGCCATAAAAAGAATGAAATATCAACATTTACAACAACATGGATGGACCTAGAGGTTACTATGCTCAGTGAAGTAAGTCAGAGAAAGACAAATACTATACGATTATACTTGTATGTGGAATCTAAAAAACAAAAGCAATGAGCAAACAAACAAACAAACAGAAACATAAATACAGAGAATAAACTGGTGGTTGCCAGAGGGGAGGATGGGCAAAGTAGATGAACGGAATCAAGAAGTACAGACTTTCAGTTATGAAATTAAGTCACAGGGATGAAACGTTACAGCATAGGGAATATAGTCAATAATATTGTAATAACTTATAGATGATAGGTGGTAACTGTATAAACTTATCATGGTGAGCACTGCATAATGTATATAAATGTTGAATTGCTATACTCTATACCTGAAACGAATATGACATTGTATGTCAACTAAACTTCAAAAAATAAACTATATTGCCATAGGAAAACATGAGGAATTTCCACAAAAGTGAGTGAATGAATGAATGCATAAAGTAAGTTTCATCTTATTGTATGTAAATTATACCTCAGGGGAGCTGATTAAAGAAGTTTTAGACCAGCGATCCACTATGTGCCTAGACTCTGCATATATTACCCCATGAAATGCGGTTGTGTTTTCCCATAGCTCAGGTGAGGAAAAGTCAAGTTACTCGACCCAAATCATAAAGCCAGAGGGGAACAGAGTGATTTTTTTTTCCCATTCTGCAAGAAACTCTTATCTTCCCCCGAAGGCAGACTAGATCTCACAAATTAAGGGCACACATCCTTCTAGTGCCTTTCAAACTACCGTATGATTGGCGTCTGGGAGACTTGCTACAGAGTCTTCACTGGGATAACTTGGATATTTCCTCCAACACATGCTTCTTCTCCTTTAGGGATCTTTTCATTTCCCTGTGCTTTTCAGTATGTCTTCTGGGATGACACAGCAGTGAGGTTATCAGTATCCTTTGGGAGGTGGACGGTCCTTTTATCAGTCAGAGTCCAGTCAGGACAGAGAAGCCATATTGGGTATTTGAGCAGAGGAGAATTAATATAAAGCATTGTTAACTAGTAAAGGGTGGTTGACTACCAATAGGGATAAAGACAAGTCTGAGGATTGTAGAAGTACCCGGTACCCCTGGAACAAGTACCTGTGGGTTAAGGAAGAGTAGACTATCAATAATCTAAGGATGAGAAGAGTTCCTTCCACATCATGGGCTGAAATTCAGACCTTTTCAGAGCGCCTGGCCCACACAGGAACGTGCTGGCTGCTCAAAGGTACGGGCTGTAGCTGTAGAGGTGACTCATTGTTGCTTGAGGGCTTTGGGGGGGACCAGAGCTGCAGACTGCCAGCGACGTTGTGTGCTTTGGGGTGTCACTGGGGCTCATGTGCATGGCTCCTGGGCTCCTGCTGTGAATAAAAGTGATGTTCGTAATCCTAGCGATAGAGGGCAGAAACCAGAAGGGAGGCATCTTGCCACTCTCATCTTGCGTGGTGAGTTGATGCTCTCTGTTGATGAAGCTTAACATTTTTTCACTAGGCTAGCCCAGGAGAAATGTTTACAGGGCCCTCTGTCAGTGTCATAAAGCAGGACAAATAAGGGTGAAATTGGAGCTAAAAGATAATCAATTGACAGCTGGCACAATATCGAAATAGAAGGTGGGGATAATCTCGGGTCCAGATCAATCCGCAAATACTGATTTAAGGGGCAATGGCTGCTCTAGCTAGCATATCTCTCTTCTAAAATCTTTTGCTCTAAATGTACTTCTTTCTGGATAACCTATATGATTTATGTCTTACAATCCGCTTCATTTCCAATGCCAGAAACCTCAGAGCGGGAGCCCCAAAGTCCTATGCCTGCAGGGTCAAGCAGGTGCGGTGAGTGAGCGAAGCCAGCCAGGTGGCGAAGGCGGCCGTCGGAGAGCTCGCTCCCATGCAGAGGGGCAGCTGTTTCTCAGCTCCAGCCAGGGCCGCTCTGCAGGAACATGGGCCCAGAGCAGCCAGGTCTTAGTTTCTAAGAGAAGCTGGAAATGGCCATTTTGCCATCCTGAAATGTCGGCAAATAGACCAAATGGGAACAAATACCGAGTGCACCCAAACCAGCCCACCTCTCTGTGCTTCCTTCACTTTGGAGACGCCCTCGCTGCCCTGTTGACTCCAGCTGATTGGCTTTCAAGCCCATTCACTTCGCTTCTGGAACAATTCAACGTTGCTCCACTTTTCCGTTCCCATGTTGTAGTGCAGGGTCCCATCCTGTCTTCTCTGCCACTACACCGTCAGAGACCGGTCTCTTCCTGTGCCTCCCCTGCGCAGGGAGGCTCTTGATGCCCCCCGCCCCCCCCCCCCCCCCCGGCTCTTGTGGATGAAACTCCGTCCACTGGTCATTTTAATTCCTCCCCAGTCTGGTGCCTCCTTCCCCTTCCAGCTTTGGGTTCTGTCATTCCCTGCACCCTGAGGACTCCACCTACTTCCCATTAATCCAGGTGGTTTCCTCTCCCTCACGCCTTTACCATTTGTCAGCCTGGTGGCCTCTTCCTCATTCCTGAAGACCCAGTTTAAACGTTGGCTCCTTGGTGAACCCCCCGCTTCTCTTTGCAGCATGCACACGTGATCCGTGCCCCCAGTGCGGCCTCATCGTCTGTTTCGCAGGTAACACAGTAGCCCTGGGTCCTGCAGCGCTGTCTGTCTTCCCGGCTGTATTTCTCAGGACCATTACCCCCATGTCTGTATCGTTAGGGCCTTGCCTGGTGCCTGGTGTATAGTAGGTGCTCAATGATTCACCAGATGATTGAACCAATGAGTGGACAATGAAACTAATGGAAAACTGAGCGGATTGCTTTTTTGCTGAATCTTTCTCTGAACATTTTTATGATGGCTCATTGTCTCTGCTCAGATTGGCACTTTTTAAAAATGTTTACTCATTGTGTGTGTGTGAGAGAGAGAGAGAGAGAGACGGGGAGATACAGACAGAGAGGGAGACATAGAATCTGAAGTAGGCTCCAGGCTCTGAGCTGTCAGCATAGAGCCCGACGCGGAGCTCAAACTTACAAACTGCGAGATCATGACCTGAGCCAAAGTCGGATGCTTAACCGACTGAGCCACCCAGGTGCCCCTTGGATTGGCACTTTGATGGTCATGACCATGCTTTGTCACATCTAAATAAGGCAGCCAACTGGCCCAGGTTTTGTTGCAGAAGTCTGGGCTGTTAGGAATTTATCCTGAATTGCTACTCACCATTTTGTGGAAAGTCCTCCAAATGTCCTTGGATCCCTGAGATCTTAATCCCCACGCTTCTCATAAAGTGTCAGTGGAGGGCTAAACTATCACTCATACATAAATATATATATATATAAACCATTATTCTATATGCTAGTTGTTTACAAGAGCTGGTCATTTTGAAAGCCTGATTTAAAGTGCTGGTTTTGATCTGTGGGTGGGGACCCCGAGCATCCTGTAGAGGGGGTTGGTTTGGTTGGCTGGGCATCTGGGAAATACATCAGTGGATGGGGACAGGAATGCATGGAGAAAGGACATTGCACTCTTGGACCCAGAGCTGGAATATTTATCATGGAGAAGGAGACCCACCAGCTTTATGCGTGGGGTGCCCTGCAGGTGAGGGATGCCCCTAGGCAGGGGTTCCGGAATGGTTATTTATTTAAATTAAGGCCAATTATTTTTTGTGAAGTGCAGTGAGCAGTGGGTTCTGGGAAAATGTGCTTCCACTGTAAACATGTTGGTTAGAAGTCATTAATATGACATTCACATATCCCTAATAAAGTACATAACACAGAGATCTGGCACCATTGAAATACCCAGAGGACATTAAGTATGAGTCTTAAAACCAAGAGTATTGGAAACAAGATATTTTTACTTCTCGTTTGGGAGTAATATAATTGCATTTTGTGGCTCCAGCAGATGCTGGGGCCAGCTGCTAGGAGAGTCCTGGCCTCCCCTCCCCCCAACCCCCAGCTTTGGTCCCTTACAGATAAAACCCTTGTGCAGAACTTTCATAAAAAACAAACTTTAAAAATTATCCCTTGGTTGAAGATTCATTTTTTTTTTTTTTTTTTTTGGTGTGCAAACTATCTGAGATTATGTAGACCACAGATATTTTTATTTCTTGGATTCAGGAGTATAAAACAAAACACATCTCTATGTAGTTTTTTGGTTTTGTCTATTTAATTTGTTCCAAGAAGCACCAAAGGCCCCTTGAGACTGACTCTACTCTCTCCCTGACACTGCACCTGTGCCTTGAAGGCAGATGGAGGGTGGACTGTCCCAGGGAGATCTGAGGGCAACGTCACACGAAATCGTTGAAGGGGAAGCCAGTTTCTCCCGGCTGGATGAATCTATGGGGTCTCTGCAGCCGGAGGGCTCCTTCGGGACAGGGAATGGAAGTAACAGCGAGCTCGGGCCGAGACAGAGAGTGAATTCAGCCTCTCTGAGAATCCCGATCGTCTCCACAACGAAGCAGCTTCCCCACACGCCAGAGGCAGGACGTGGCTCCTCACCTCTGCGGCGGACCAGCGGGGCACGAGCCCTGCTTCTGGGCAAGCGTTTGCCGTGGCCGTATCCACGTTCATACCCGGCTTCCAGGTCTGGCTTTGGGAGGCATACTGTGGTTTTGGCAGACTCACCTGATATCCGTATCTAGGGCTGTGTGTCCGCATGGCAGCTGCGTGTGGCTGTCCAGCGCTTGAAATATGCTCGTTCCAAACTGAGCTGGGCCATAGTGGAAAATACAACCGGAGTCCGAGAACTCAGTGTGAAAAAGCATGCAAAATATCTCACAACTACTTTCTTTAAATTAGTGAGATCATAATCATTTGGATCTCGTGGGTTAAAAGGTACCATATATTGACAAAATATATTATTAAAATTAATTTCTCCAGTTTGTTTTTACTTCTTTGAAAACATCGCCTCTGGGAATTTTAGAGGCGCACCTCTAGCTCGCCCGCATTCTGCTCATGGCCTATTTCTGGGGGACAGGGCGGCTGTAGTGCTGGTGGGCTGGCCGGGGGGCTGCCTTCCTGGCTGTGGTCTTCTGCGTTGAGCAGAACGTTTCGGGAGCGCCTGGCACACAGGGCCCCCGAGCCTCGATGGCACCTGCGTCCTTGTCCCTTCACCTCCACAGCCCCCAGTGTGGTTGGCATTGGCTCTGGCGTGGGCTCTGTCCGCCTCTTCCAGAGGGGAGCTGGGCGTTCTTTCATCCCACCGCCGCAAGGTCTGCAGTCAGCTCCGGAGACAGAATTGTGTGGGGCCCGATGGCATGGGCGGAACTGAGACTCACGCCCTCCCCAGATGCTACAAATCCAGGAAGGGAGAAACATCAGGGTCAGAAACGTGAGCCACAGAAGGGACTGTGTGCTGGGAGGCCAGGAGTGGTGCAGCCACTACTGAGAAGGTTCTGGAAGCCAGAGTTCATTGGAGTGAGGCAGCAGGGAAGACTCCCTGGAGGAGGTGGGCTATGAACAGGGCCAGGCAGGTGACACGGGCAGAATCCGTACATGGGGGTTGAGGTGGGAAGGGGCAAGAAGAGGCGGTCTTGGGGAAGCCGCTGCGACGGCCACAGCCTGCTCACCCCCGAGAGGGGCTTTGCTGTCCTGCCTCAGACCCCATCAGCATGGGGGAGTGCCCCAGGGCCCGGCCTTGCCTGGCGATTGGACGGTGAGGGGTCAGCATGCCTTTGGATGGTGGAGATTCACCACCCCAGGCCATGTGACTGGGCAGTGATGCCAAGCACGTGGCTGTGGCGCCCCTTGGTCCCGCCCCCTCTGCCCTCCCGGATGGGGAGGGGTCAACACTTAGGAGAGGGGCCCACCCACCTCTCTGGTCTGCAGGGAGCGGCCCTGGTGCCGGGCACACGCAGGGGCCCCGGGGACTCTGCGACAGCCTGTCCCCCGAGCCCCTGCCACACACAGACACCACACCTTGGCGGCAGTTTTTCTGTTTGAGCGTCCAAAGGACAAAGTGAACATTTAAAATCTGCAAGCTGGACAGTCTTTGCTTTGGAGCCTGCAAGGAGTTCCCTCATCTTGACAGCTGCTCATTCTTCTCAGGGCTGCTGCGGCCCTTAGGGTCCAAGATGAAAGTGACACCGAGGGAGCCAGGGGGCTGGAGACACCTCTCTGGAGGTCTGCACCCTCTTCCATGTCTTTTTTTTTTTTTAAAACACTAGTGGCACTTTGTACATTCACAATTTTGGGTGACCTTCACCACCATTTCGTTGCAGACTATTTTTTTTTTTTTAATTTTTACATTGATTTATTATTGAAAGACAGAGAGAGACAGGGGAGGGGCAGAGAGAGAGGGAGAAACAGAATCTGAAGCAGCTCCGGGCTCTGAGCTGTCAGCAAAGAGCCTGACATGGGGCCCGAACCCATGAAACATGAGATCATGACCTGAACTGAAGCCGGACACTCAATCGACTGAGCCACCCAGGCTCGTTGTGGACTATTTTATCTCCCGCACGCCCAGCGGTAGTCACTCCTCATTCTCCTCCTCATCCAGCCCCCGGCAGCTGCCAATTCACCTTCCATCTCTGTGGATGTGTCTGTTCTGAACATTTTATACCAGGGGAATCCCACAGCTGTGGCCTTTCCCCCTGGCTTCTTTCACTCAGTGTGTTTTCAAGGTTCATCCATGTATCAGACCTTTATTCCTTGTTATGGCTGAACAGACATCTGCCGTGTGGATGTCTCACATTTTGTTTTTCCATCCATGCTGTGATAGCCATTGGGGTGCTCCCGCCTTTAGGCGATTGTGCGTAATGCTGCCATGAACGTTCACGTCCATGATTTCGTTTGAGCTCCTGTTTTCACTTCTTTGGGGCAAGCGCTCTTCTTGTTTGGGTGCTCCATGGATTTCCTGGGCCAGATTTGGGTTTGAGAGCCAACGAGGTCATGCACGCACTGTGAGTCAGAGCCCTGGGTCCCAGCATGGCTCAGCCACAGATGCTGACCTTGGGGAAGTCCCTTACCTTGTCTGTGCCTTAGTTTCCTGCTCTATAAAAATGAGGTAGACCAGATCTATTTCTACTTGCCTTCCTCAGAGCCCTAGGTTGATGGAGCTTTGGAGAAAGAGGGAAAGTCCAGATAGTTGGGCTGAAGACCTTTTTTTTCTTTTTTTTTAAAACCTCTTTCCCCAGCTTCGAATGTCTCTCTTCTTGTCTGTTGGTTTTCTCTGCATTGTGAGATATTTTAAGTAAATAGTTTCTGAATATAAGGGATTCTCAGTGTCACTTTAGTATACATGGTTCCATGAATCAAACAAGGGTTTCTGGGTGGAAATGAACTTGATTGTGCTCGAAGGATGGAATCCCTCTGACGGATGCCCAGCCTGGCTTCCCCTGGTCTCTGAAGGATGGTGGGGCTGTGAAGTGCCTCCGGGTCACCGGGGAGCATGTTGGAGAAAGCATGCTTTTCTCCTGAGCACATCATAAGAAATTCACAACAGCAGTGGAGAGTGTAGGCTCTGGAACCATTCCACATTGGTTTGGGTCCTGGTTCCACAGAGACCAGCTCCGTGACCTTGGGCAAGCCACTTAACTGCTCTGTGCTCAGTTTTCCCACCTATAAAATGGGCTTGCTTCCTGATTCATGGTTTGTTATGAAGGTTAAGTGAGGTTTTCCCTCACAAAGTCCTAGAGCAGTACCTGGCCTCAGACATCATTCTACTAACATTAGCCGTTGTGATGATGGTAGTGATGATGCAGACGATGAAGTCTCCATCCACCCCCCCCATCCCCTGCCCTGGCCGAGCTGACTCTCCTTACTCTGAATTTTGATGGTTCTTACTTTGCTCCACACTATTTAGCACCTATTATTCTGTGCACTTCTTTGGCATATGCATATCCGTTTCTCCAAGATGTTCCTTAGCTTTGGGAAGGTGAGTCTGGCCCCATCGTCTGCCCATCTGATGATGAGGTAGACCAAGACCAGGGCCAGGGAAATGGGCTGTGTGACCGGGCAGCAAGGGACTGAGAGTGGACAGGTGACACAGACATGCCCAGCCCAGCTGGAAGCCAGGCAGCAACATGGTGACATTTGTTGGAAGCCAGGAAGCAACATGGTGACATTCATTGATGGCCGAGTTCAGCTCCAATGTCCAGCCACTGGAGCACCACAGAGTTAAGTACCTGGGTCTAGGCATTGAGTTTACTTTGCTCAGAAAGGCTAGTCTTTTTTTTTTTTTTTTAATCTTTATTTTTGAGAGAGAAAGAGAGAGAGGAGAGAGAGAGCGAGCATGAGCGAGGGAGGGACAGAGAGAGAGGGAGACACAGACTCCGAAGCAGGCTCCAGGCTCTGAGCTGTCAGCACAGAGCCCAATGCGGGGCTTGAACCCACAAGCTGTGAGATCATGACCTGAGCCAAAGTCAGATGCTTCACCGACTGAGCCACCCAGGCGCCCCAGAAAGGCTAACTTACGTGGGATGAGGGCTCCACCGAGGGGCTCTGTGCGGGAGGTATTGTTATCTTGGGGGTGAGGAAGCCGTGGCCTGTGCTCGGTGGTCGTTCATAAATCAGTGTGACTTCCTGTGGCCTGGCTTGCTGGCACAGCAGCTCGGCAGACCTGGGGTGGTGTACACGGTGCCCCTGCTGGGTCTGGCTGCAGACTCGACTGGACAGGTGACTGTAATGGTGCTTATGCTGCTCGATCATGTTGACTTGTCCCTGTCGCCTACCTGACCATGAATTCCTCAAGAGCACACCTGAGGAGGTGCCTGGGGGCTCAGTGGGTTAAGCATCCGACTCTTGATTTCAGCTCAGGTCAAGATCTCGGTTCAGAGGATCAAGTCCGAGGCTGGGCTCTGTGCGGATGGTGCGGACCCTGCTTGGGATTCTCTCTCTGCCCCTCCCCCACTCACACTCTATGTCTTTCAACATAAATAAACTTTTTTCTTTTTTTTAAAGAGCAAGGTTCAGAGCGGTCTTGCTCACTCACTAGATGCCCAGTAAATATTTGTAGAGTAACTATGGAAGGCAATAAGTGGTCCAAAGACTTTATTCCTTTGAAGGACAGTAGTAGCAGGGTCATCCGTGCCGGGTCAGGGTGAGTGTTGGCCAAGGGATGGTCATGAAGGTCTTCTTTGGGTGTCTGGGTCTTTGGAACACTGTCATAAGTCTCGAGGTGGTTGGGGTGCACCGTGTCCCCATCCTTTCTGGACCAGTTGGGGGCACTCAACTCTCAGCAGGATCCTGGGTAAGGATGTGGATCCAAGAGGTTCCAGTTGGCACAGGCTATTTTTCTGGATGCCAAATTTTCTGAAATTTATGTAGTAGGGCTGATACTCATAAGTGGCTCAATTTATCCATTCACTGACTCCAGCCACTGTCTGCTGTCTGTGTTTTGTGACACCAAATGGACATCCATAGATAAATGGAGGGATTGACTCCAACTAACTCTCAACAGTCATTGTGATGTTCTCACTCACTGCGGGCATAGCGGGTGGAGAAGGATTGAGGGTGGGGATGGACGAAGTCAAGCAGTGCTGGTAGCTGAGCTGGACCATTTCGGTAGTTGCTACCTCATCAGGGGCTTCCAGATGGGCAGCTCATATCATGTCGACCTTATGATGATAATAACGGTAGCTGTGGTTGTGGTTAAGAATTGTTGCTTCATGAGGTAATGTTACCTCAATTGCATAGAAAACCATTTCTACAGGGTAAGCAAAGTTCTCAAGGTCAGACAGCTAACAAGTGTCAGAGCCAGCATCCAAAGCCAGGTCTGTTTGCTTCCGTAGGATGTGCCCTTAACCGTGATACTACTGCACCTTCCTACAGTAGCTTACAGTTCATTAAAGCTAGGTAAAGGTTTACTTAGGAACTGCTGCATTTTGCTGTTTCGAAGCTATCAGTTCACCTTGTCATAAACCACTACAAACACTCAACAACTCAGAATGCATGCACACAGACACATGTCCTCACTTCTATATGCACATTAGTTTCTATCACGCCCTTCCTTCCTCCTTCCCTCCCATCTCCCCACCCGTCCATCCATCTGCCTAATAAACGTTTGTCAGGACACTGTTAGGTCCTGGGGATACATCAGTGATGACATATTCCTTGCCCTTGAGGATCTCATGATCCAGTGGGGGATGCTATCCAAGTAAACAAGTAATTAGGACGCCAAGCGATAAATCATACGCAATGGAGGATGGTGTGGTGCCATGGGAGCCCACGAGACGGGCAGCCGACCCTGCCATGAATGGTTAGGAGGGCCAAAGGGAGTGGTGGGGCCTCATAGGTGTTTTCTAAGGAGAGGAAATGGAGCATGGAACAGAACAGGCTCAGAGATGAGAGAGAACAATATGCTGATCGGTTGGCTTCTTCAGCTGCAGTCAATGACAGGAACATGGGCAGCGAGGCAGCTCTCTCATCCATGCGTTTCTGCTTCCCAGGTTCTTGTTGGGAGGGCCAGGTTTCCAGAAGGAGGTGGTGTGGACTCTGGGTTACCGGTCACTGGTCACCTGGTGGTCGTGGCTGGTGTCCATGATCATATGAGACCCTGATCTCCACCTGAGTCCTTGGCCTTCAGACTGCATGGTGTGGGTGGCGTTTTCTAGCTTAACCTGCTCTGCTAACAGTTTTGCTAAGCGTCTTTTCTTTTTCTTCAAAGGCAGGTTTAGCATCTCTGGTCGTAGGTGTTATATCCAGGCCCAGAGGAGGCTAACTACAGAGCAAGGGTGCAATCCTCTGCCTGGCTGCGCTGTTGCATCACCTTGAACCCTCTGGGGACCCTGGCTGCAGAGAAATTTGAGACAGAAGCTCCCTCTCTGCATGTTTTCATTGTCAAGGGCAGCAGCTCCGTGCTGTATCATCACCAAGATCAAGGGAAACGTGTACTAGTCCAGCCTTAATTTAACTCCCAATCCCTGCCAATTTCATGTTAGCAGATCTGTTTGGAGCTGGAGGTAATGGGCCATATCATGCCGCAGGGCCGAAGCAATGACTTATGTTGATGTCACCCACTGGCTTTTTATGGAAATTATTAATAAATCAGTAATTCTATCTGCAGTGATGTTGTTGTGTTTATAAATATTTAATTTACCTTTAGGTGCCCACATTTTCTCCATCTTTGCCTTAAACTCTGCTGACATTGCTCTTCTCTCCGAAGCGCCGCTCAATAGATTAAGTTATCAGTAGAGGGAAAGGTTAACCTCTCTCTCTCTCTCTCTCTCTCTCTCTCTCTGGAATATGGCTCTATCTTTTCTTTTTAATCTTTGTGTGGTTTGGCTCGGGGTGGAAGGGTGGGGTGGGAATCAAGCTGGGAGAATATGACGTCTCTCGTGACCACGATGAAAGATTCGTCCAGCTTTGGAAGAAGGCAGACGAAACTTTCCAGTGATGACCTTGTATGAGTGCAGACCTGTTGTTGGGCATATGTTTGTCCCTCCTTCAAATTAATGACATTCAGTACCTGAAATGGTGTCTGATGTTTTGCTCCCACAGAGAAATATCTTTGTCCTTGCCACCGACTCATCTTTTGAAATCCAGCGCTTTGATTATTATTGTACGGCAGGTTGAATGGAAAGGGCTTAATGAAATCAAAATAGAAGCACCGTCCAAGTCAAGTGTTTTCCAGCAGAGACGGGGGGGGGGGGGGGGGGGGCGGGGGGCAGCCTCGCCAGGGAGGCAGCAGCTGGGAAACAACAAGAACTTTCTTACCTCTCAGGAGCCAACGTGAGCTAATTGTTGTTATTATTTTTTATTCTTCTGTTTCAGGAAATCGCAGCCTATTTAATAACATTTGAGAAACACGAAGAATGGCTAACCACATCCCCTAAGACAAGGTAATGTCCCACATCTTGCAGTTTTTCGACTATGTACAGTAAATGGATTGATTTTCATTGATTACCTGGTTTGGCCAGTCAATTCATGGGCAAGTTGAACATACCCTGTTGCCTTTGGTAGCTTGTGACACTGAGGTCTCGTTAATTGACCTAAGAGCGTGGTGGTGGACGCAACAAGCTTAAAGACAGCGCGGCGTCCATCACACAGGAGTTGGAACTTTTAACCTGACGGCTGAACGCCAAGTCCCCCCAGCCGGCGGCTTTGAAGGCCTTGGCAGGCGGGAACATCAGGGGAAGTTTATTTTGGGAAAGCGCCCACCTGCCACCAGTCTTCTCTAGAAACTCACTCTCTAAAAGGGAAACTACCTTAACTGTCCACTCTCATCTCAATGTGTCTTATCAACTGAGAGTCGAGTTATTCTTGGTGGTGGTAAGAGGATCTCTCAGATCAGAGGCAATGACTGCGTTTGCCGTGTATTGTGCGGTAAATGTGCTTGAACCTGGCGACTGCCGCAGGCACCGAACTTCCCTCTCTGCTCGGGGACAGGGGGCTGGGGGAGACTCCGCTGACATGTGTTCCGCGGCGCAGGTGATAACTGCTTTGTGGAGAACAGAGAAGTTGGGGCTCGGGGTCTGTTGAAAAGGCAGGCTCTTCTTTCTACTCCTGCTCTCAGTTTTCATTTTGGGCACGTTCCAGCTTAGAGCTTTGGGAATACGTGGCCACCGGCTGCCACCCCTTTTCCATGAGTGGTGACGGGGCCAGGCGTCTGTCCATCGTGATGAGTGTTAGCCAGAGTGTGGCTCCCATGTGGCTGGGCTCTGGGTTTGACTTAGGAGGCTGAAGACTCAGTCTGTTTCACTTTGGGCAGAAGCACCGGATTCTGCAGGAATGTTAACTGAGCCCAGGGAAAGGGGCAGAGATGTGTCTTCTGTCCCCTTGGCCAGTTCCTTGATGCTATCCTTTCTGAGCCATAGAGGAAAGAGGGTCTTATCCTCTAGGATGTTTACGCATTCTAGAAGGTACTTTAAGCTACTACTTTATTAGGATTAGGTTTTTACCAGTTAGCATCATTTAGGTGAGGACAAAAATGTCCATTTTGGAGGAGATCAGAGGATAGAGACGAGGGAGCTTAGTTCTGAGATTCCCGTCTCCACAGGTGGGGCTAGAAGTCAGCTCTGATTTGTTTCTCACCTTTCAGCCTGAGCAGCCTGCAGGATGCCCTCCATGGCTCAGCCTCCTGGGGCCCTGATTTCTCTGCTATAAAATTAAAGGTTTGCATCAGTCAGCTTTTGCTGGCATCATGCTATCTAAGAAACAATCTCCAAACTTAGTGACTTGGAACAGCAGACTTTTTTTTTTTTTTTTTTTTCCTGCTTTTTTTTTTTTTTTTTTCCTGCTCACAGGTCTGTGGGGTTGGCTGTGGCTCTGGTTGGGTTTAGGGCTGCTCCATGTGTCTTTCTGTTCAGGCCCCGGCTGAGGAAGCATCCACAGTCTGGGACGCATGGTCATGGAGTGCGGCAGAGGCTTACAAGCCTAAGGGAATCCATGCAGGCACAGTGAGGATCCCTGCTGGGTGTGGCGTCATATGTCACAGATCCCTTAGCCAAGGCCGTTCCCGTGGCCAAGCCCAGTAAGAACGGGGTGAGGAAGGATGTTCTTGCCTGGAGCGTGTGGGGGTGGAGGGGGCAGAGTGGAGAGTGAACGGTGGCACATACAGTGTTTGGTGAGCATAGCCGTGTCTCTAACTGTGGAAAGCTGGGCGCACTTGTCCCTCCTGTCTTCTGGGGGCATCTTCTTTCAGGGAAGACATTCCCAAACTTGAATGGGTTCCAGAATCAGCCGGAGGGCTTGCTAAAATCCCCCCTCTCCCTCCACCCCTGCAGAGTTTCTGACTCCACAGCCCCGGTGTGGGGCCTGGGCACCCGTTACTTGTGACAGGCTCCCAGGTGATGGGATGCAGCCAGTCTGGGGCCCTGCTTTGCGGAGCTCTGCCCTAGTTTCTTTGGGAGGAAGGAGGTCTGTCTGATTTCTGTCTCTGCACCATTTCCTGACCCCAAACAGTGCCCTCATCTCAAGCAGCCTGTGGCTTCTCTGTGCGCCCTTCACTCCTAAGCAAAACACTCCTTGAATCCAAGTGGAAGGAAAGAGCCTCCTCTTTAGCCAGAGAGTGAGCTTCTCTGAAACACATCGCAGGCCAGATATCCGATTCCAGATCTGCAGACACGTGCTGTGCTTCAGAACACCCTTTGACTGCAGATTAGTCGAACATTTCAAGCGGGGAGTTTGCCTCGTGTTTCAGCCTTCAGAGTCTGGGTTTCAGTTGAGAAGTGACTGTCACTCATGGCGTGCCTGACTCACTTGACTTTTTGGAGTATAAATAGAGCCAGGAGACCTCCCTTCCCCAGGCACGTGGGGCGAGCGTGCGGCAGGGAGGGAATGTGGGTTCAGATATTGACAGATTTGGCTGTGAGTCCTGGCCCTGTCACTCAGTCACTGTGTGACTTTTAGAAAGTCATTTTAGCCCCTCATTAAAAGCTCCGCTTCCCTTCTTCACATGCGAAATGGAGTCCATGGTGGTCCTGTCGTCACGGGGTCATCACGAGGCTCTCATGAGATCATATTTGTGATCTTGCGTGCCGTGAGGCTCGGTGTCGATGCACTGGGACATCACCGTCCCTCTCGTCTGCGAGGGGCGCTCCTGGGGCCTGCTGGAGGCTGCAACTTGAGGGGACATCTGCCAGCATCTCACCAGGCTTTGGAGAGATGAATTTCTTTCCTAAAGGCAGAGGGTGAAGACAGAACGTTTCCTATTAGTATTATAATCTCTACTCCGTGTTTATACTTGAAAGCTTCTTGTCCCAGGAGGAGGAAGAGTTGCTGTGGTTGTTCGAGGACTTTCCTAAATTAGTTGTTGAGTTGAGTTTGGGTCCCCCCCTCCCATCTCCAGTATTGAAATTAATTGGTGCAGTTAACTGATGAGTTCATACAAACCGGCCTCCTGGTACTGAGGAATTAATGACACCAGTACTCCGCTGAACGAGAAGGCAATGCAACTTCTGTTTGCCGCCGCTGCCGCCACTGCTAATTTCATTTTAGAAAATTAATAAAAATGAATTGCACCACTGACATTTATAGAGTTTCCTAATAAAATGATACATTGTTTGTGTGGAGGAATCCCTATTAAATTAATTGTTGTAATCAGTTCACATATAGATGTTGGTATAGCGGCTACATGGGGACCCGCTCCCTGTCTCCGTGGCTTGCGGATGGCTGGGGGTTATAAATATAGCCCTTGCTCAGATTCTGCCCTAATTACAGAGAAGGTCCCCGGAGCCCCGCTCACCTGTTTCATAATGAGGTGTGCTACAAGGAGACTCCCAGGGTTGGGGGCCCCGAGGGCGGCAGCGGCACCGCGACAGCGTTGAGCGTTGAATGTTTAAACAGCCATATTGTATTATCAGCAACTGGGACCTTCTGGAAACAGCAGTTTGAAAAATCACCCTTCAGGACGTCTTTATTTGGCACTTGCTGTGTGCTCAGCACTACAATAATACCATTTGGAGGCCCCAGGGAACGCCACACTCCTCACCCCACCAGGTGAATTTGGAGCCTTGGAGTTAAGAGCCTCTCCCTCTGTCTAGAATGTTCTTTCAGCTCCTCCTTCTGGCCTTGATTTTGTGTCACTTTCTCTGTGAGTTCTCCCCTGAACACACTATTTAAAATCACACCCCTCCCGTCCAGCCAGACCTCCTTTCCATTCGTCTTGTTTTATATTTCTTAGAGCACTTACCACCATCTGACACTGACGTGTTTCACCTATTTATTTGTTTAATTCATTTATCCACGACCTGACCTCCTCTCGCCCAAAATGAAAACACTGCGATGTGCCGGGGTGCTCGTGGGGTATCCCTTGGGCCTGGAGCAGTGCCAGACACACGGCAGGAACTCAGCAAACATTTGCAGCGTGAACGAGAGAGGCAGAAGACGCATCTGAGCATGTGAAGGAAGAGGTCTGGGTTTGCTCTGTTCTATTTTCGTCTCATGCGTCCCCAGGACCAGCCAATTGACCTAGTGCTGTGCTTGTAAAACCTTCCACAGCTCTGCCAGGCAGCGGGATGCAGAGAGGGTACGTGAGCTGTCCAGGATTGCACAGCAAATGTTAGAACTGCGATTTGAGCCCAGGGTTATCTTACTGCAAAGCTCATGATCTTGGCTTTTCTGCAGTACTGCTGTGTGGGTGTGGTGTTTGACGAAGGCCCGATAAATAGTTGTGCTATTTCCTCCCACCTCGGATTTTGACCCCCTCCCCCAGGCTCCCACCGTCGTGCGGAATGCAGAGTTGAGCAGGGCACAGGGAGGCAGGTTGCAAAATTTAGCAATCCCAACAATTTATTGCTCCTCCCCTGGGAAGCGAGCAACCTTCCCTGGAAGCCGGGGACGTGCAAAGCTCAAGATGGAATTGCAAGAATTCGTTCCCAGGAATCCTGTGTACACACGGTTAGGAGGAGGCTGGAAGATGCTATTAATTACCTAATTAATTAATTAGATTTATATAGATAGCACCTAACACTGAAGCACTAAAGGTCTAGTAATAGAATTTTCCTATAATGAGCGCTAAATGCTTCTTGGTCAATAAGCAGTAAAACAGCCAAGTGCAGGGAAGGCGTCTGGAAGGAAAGGGGAAGAGAAGTGAGACCTGGGTTTCGAGGGGAGCCACGTGACTCCCAGAGACACCCCACCCTCCCTCTCTGGTCTCTCTGGACCCCGCTTGTCCGGTGCTTCTTGTGCTCCCGGTCGTGGCCGGGCAGGGGGGGCACCAGGTCCTCGGTGGCCTGCTTCCCCGGACTCTTGTTCCCTGGATGGAATTGGCCAGTGTGATTCTGCCGGGTGCCCAGGCTGTAATCTGCACTCTCGTTGGCCCAGGCTCGGCCCTCACCCCCAGTGTGACGCTTGGGTTAGGGGACCGTCCCCACTGCCCTTCCCTCTCCCTGCACGAGCGGCCCTGCAGTCAACCTTTGTTGCACCGTGGTTCTCCTCAGACGCCCCAGAGACTTCCGAGGCGACGAGTTCCTCTCCAGTGTCCCATTTAAGGTCGTTCTTGTACCCCAGCCCGGCTTCTTCTGTATGTCCCTTTGACCCCCACCTCAAAGCACCTACTACTGTTAGGGGGCTGCTTCCGCTCTCCAAACACATCTTCCGTGTCCCCTAATTTTGTCTTCAGTGCTCGAACGCTCCATGTCCAGTCCAATCTGTCTCTCCTTTGTGTCTTACCTCTTTCCGGAATCCCATCCAAACACCCCAACCCGTGGTGAGCCCTCTTTGCCGTCAGCTTCTGCAGCCCACATTCACGGTATCGTCGACTGTTGGACGCTTTAGCTGCCATCAGTATGTAGGTCTTGCTTCCCCAGTGAGATGTGGGCCCCTGTCTTTGGGTCATGCGTGTCTTTTGTCTCTGAATGGCTGGTGTACCGAGGAGCTTCGGTGGGTGCAGGGCAGTGTGCAGACTCAGGGCAGAGCAGCCGGTTTGCACCAGCATAGGCCGCTAGGGCGGGGCTCGTGTGGGCACCGGCTTCACCCGGAAAGCCACCTGATCAGGCCGCAGGTGGTCCCTGTAAGTGGCACATGGGGGTGACCTTGTGGGCCCCTATTCCTAGGGAGGCTGCTTGAGAGAGCAGAATGGAATTGCAAAAATCACGTGGAGATCCCATTCGGATCATTAAAAGATTTCCCAGAACCAAAATGCAGTTCTGAGAAGTGCAACACCATGGCTGACCCTTGAGGACACCTGCTCACTGGAGGGTGCTCGCCGGAGGGTGCTCACCAGAGGGTGCTCACCGGAGGGTGCTCACTGGAAGGTGCTCACCGGAAAGTGCTCACCGGAAGCTGCTGGCCACAGGAGGATAAATATGGTGGAGTCCATGCTGTGGAGTCCCCTGGGGAGTCAGACTCAGACTCAGAGAGGAGGGAGGGCATCAGGAGCTGGGGGACAGGGGTGGGGACTTAGTGTTTCATGGGGACAGAGTTTCAGTTTGGGAGGATGAGCAAGTTCTGGAGACAATGGTGGTGATGGCTGCACGACACGGTGGAGGTACTTTAATGCCACTGCACTGCATGCTTAAAATTGGTAAAAATGGCAAATTTTGTGTTACTTGTATTTGGCAGTGATTGAAAAAAAGATTTTCATGGCTGCTTCTATAGCTCTTTCTGTGTCCAGTTGGGCGGAGCGGGGGTCAGGGATTGGCCGTGTGTGTGTGTGTGTGTGTGTGTGTGTGTGTATGCGCGTATGTATGTGTGTAGGGAGTTCCGTTGGGGGACCGAGTCTGAGAGGACGGCCCTTCTACCTACATCATTTCAAGGACTGTTCTTCGCAGCTGCAAAGAAAAAATAAACTGGGTCAGCAGTCATTTTGCTGCGGTGACCTTTGCATTCTGCTGAATTGGGGACCTGCTATCAAATTAACATAACGATGTGTCATGTTATATCCATTGCAGTATTTGCCTAATATATTGAGCAAATCCTTGACGAAGCACCAAGTATCATCATTAACCAAAGAGCAAGTGTAGTGTGAGCAGGATCACAGGTGGGGCGTGTGCTGGCTGAGGGCTGGTGAGCGGCCCCGTCGGCCAAGGACCTTCCCTGAAGGCATCTGCCTCAGGGTCCTGTAGTTCTGATACGGTTCCCAATGAGGCAGGGAATTAGCTGTGACCTGGGTCCCGACAAAGTGTCTGGTGTCTAGACAGCGGCGGGGAAAGCCCTGGCCTCGGTATCCAGGTGGGTCTGTCCCAGATTCGGTTCATTATCAACGATCGCAGACTGCAGAGGAGACGAAGCAGGAAGAGCCAGCAGTCGGCCACCTTTCTGGCCCCACTGGGTGCCCTCATGAGCTCCCCTGGGAGCTTTCCAGCGCTGCCCTCTCTGGGGGCGGCAGGCGGGAGCGTGTCCTCATCTGTGCTTAGCAGCTTGTTGAAACGGCAGCAGCAGCCGCGCCCGCTTTCAAGTCCCTCCTCACTTCAGGAGCAGGGAGAGCAAGTCCTAGGCCTCCATCCTGGAGGAGTGGACGTTTGTGTCTCCCCGTCTCTGGGTCTGGTACCTGCCAGCTCTTGGTTCCCGCCTCCACGTTCTTTCACTAGTTTTATTTTTATCAAAAATATCCATGCACATAGTTTAAGAAGTCAAACAGTCCTGGAGGCTTATACGAAGGAGCGGCAGACCTCTGCCCGCAGCTCAGTCCTGCGTCCCAGGAGTGACCGCTTGTAATTGTTCCATTTCTGAAATTTACCTCTGGACTTCTTGCTGTGTTATTCTGCTGTTTCTTGCTTTGTCAAGTTTAGACGGTTATCTTTGGAACTTCCTCATATGCTAACTGAGGGTGTCGTTCTCTCTCTGCCGCTCTTGTTTTCCTTACCTGGGGGAAGGGCTTGGGTTGCGGGACTCTGAGAGTCAGCATCTCTGGACGCTGACGTCTGGAGGTCCCAGCCGGGGATCTGGGAAGCCGGCCGGGAAGGGGCTTGGAATGTCACTGTTAATTAGTTAATGCCTCGAGTTTACATCTGTGTTTCCTGCCTCTCCTCTGCTGCCTTCTAATGCCTGTGTCTCCCGTAGGGATAGAGGTCAGGTGGTTGCCGGGCCCCTCGGGGTAGACCTGGGAGGGGGAGGGGGGGCGGGGAGTGGGGAAGGGAGGCGGGCATCCTGAGAGGGTCTGGCAGCTCCCTGCACAGACCTGCAACCTCTTCCTGCCTCCTCCTTTCCAACGTCTGCCATGTCTGCCACCCAGTTCCTGTGATTGACTAGTCATTCTGGGCTCCACAGCAAGTGGGCTTTTTGCTCCCGGGGCCGCTCTGGGGCATGTGGCTCCTTCTGCTCTGCTGGAATGTGCTGACATCCCTGCTCACTGCCGTCTCTGCTCCTGTCGCCCTGTCCCGTGGGTCTGCACCTGTCTGCCGTCCCCGGTGGTTGGCCCAGTGTATCTGCTGGCCCCGTTTCTGCTGCTCGCGCTCACGCTGTCTTACTTGCCATCTCACTCTCTTGCTATTTTTTGCTTTATCTCTTGTATGGGGAGAAAAGCCTCCCAATGCCGTTCTGAGGTTTCTAAATGCACAGCCTGCTCTGGGCCCAGGCAATCCCATTTCCTAGATGCACGCACACCCCTTGTGTGCGAGGACGCACCCCAAGGGCGTGCTGACACCACACCCCGAAAATTCACGTCCCCGCCTTCTTCAACGTACCACCCTTGGCTCAGAGCCTTTCCTAGTGTGGGCACAAGGGGTGTGGCATGGCCTCTCCCTGGGCGGAGCTTCGGGGGCTCCGGGCACTGCTGGGGCGTCTGGTGTGCTGTGCGTGTCACCTGCCCGTGTGCCTCAGTGCCTTCTATCCCCACATGGCTACAAACACGTCTTCCTTGGGTTGAACAGACGCCTTACGGGGCAGGTGCTCTCATCAGGGCCCCCGCGGTGCAAGCTGAGGTGCTGGGGCCCCGTGGGGACCAGGAGGCTCCTGTCAGCGTCTACAGGCAGGACGGCCGGGCAGTGATGCCTGTTTCATTCTTGTTGGCATCGTGCTCGCACACCCGATGGCGTCTCCGCTCCGTCCCGGTGCCCGTTCCCTGCGATCCTGTTTCACTCCTGCTCCTGCCGGTTCATCCTCAATGTCTCCGTCCCCCTCCTGGATTTGGAAAACGAGGGTTGTCTGGTATTTCTGTAACGGGCCCCGGCTGGTGTCTGTGGTATTTCCTCCAGATCAATTCTGATCTAATAAATCGTTGCTGGCCGCAGGGAGAGGGAGCTGCGCGCGCCTAGCAGCACCGCAAGGTGGGAAGGTATGTTCTCGGGAGAGGCCTTTCTTTGCAATTCATGGTCTTCTGCGCAGTGAGTAATTCCCAAATTAGCTGGATGTTCCGGGCTGGAGATTCTTCCACTGCTCAGTCTGGTTAGGAGCTATTACTGTCTTTGCCGTTCTTAGATTCCCCACAGTCCTTTATTATGGGGCTTAAAAAAATTGAAAGTAACCAGAAACAAAGGAAGAAAAGTTTCCCTGGTTCTCCAGCTCTACTGCCCATCCCGCTTTCCACGTGAGCTTTTGCTCTGTGCGGTGTGTGTGTTTACAGACATGCACACACTCACAGACATGATGCACACACACCTGTACACACACGTATGCACATTCACAGGTGCAGGCACACATGCACACACAATATACACACGTGGACATATGTATGCACAGACACATGTATGTACAGACACATGTTTACACGTGCACACCTACAGAAACACACACACGCGTGCTTATGCACACAACATATACAAATACACAACACTCACCCACACACATGGACATGTGTGCGCGCACGTGTGCACACACACACACACACACACACCATCCTTCTTCATTGTTCTCTTTTGTAAGAACAATATTGCTGTGGAAAATTTCCTTCTTTTCATTCAACGATTTAATAATATGAGACGAAACAAACTTTCTTCTAAAAGAAGAAATAAATTCTTCTGTGGTGGCCGCCCTGACCTCAGCTCGTAGGGAGCTTACTGTTGATTGAGCTGCTCAGTTTGAGGGAACGCTGGGGGTGGAAGGGACCCAGACCCAGGGTGGGGGCAGTGGACAGGAGTGGGGGGAGAGGGTCCTGGCTGAGCCCAGGGGGCGGCCCTCACCCAGGTGCTTCTGGGCCGCGTGGTGATGCCCATCAGCGGCCTAATGAGACCTGGAGGAATCTGGGAGCAGGTGCTGGTGGGGATCCTTCGGGCACCAGAACATTTGCCTGTGGAGGGACTGGATTCGTGTGTAAAGGGGCAGGGGGTGCCCGGCTGGCGTGTCGGAAAGTGAGACCACTGTTAAGGGAACCTTGTGGAGAAAGGCAGTAAGATTAGAGAAAGAACAAAACCGTGTGCAGTGACGTGGAGGGAAACCAGCTGAGGCACGTCTGCTTCTGTCCAGGGGCCCATCCCACCTGCCGTGAAATGTGCCATTTCCACGTAGTTTCTCACACACGCAGACCTGTGGCTCCCCTGCCCCTGTGGTCACAGGCTCACTGTAATCAGTCCCGTCCACCGACTTTGGGGGATGCTGCCCCCTGGTCTGGGGCTTGAAGGGGCTCCGCGGGGGACACGTGGCCTTCTCCCACGGAACCGAGTGAGCCTTTTTGCTCCTGAGCCGACCCCGCCACGTTGCCAGCCCACGTCATTGTCGGTCTGCTTCCGTTCATCTGTTTATTCGGTGAATACTTTTTGATCGCCCTCGGTGTGCTGGGCGCCGGGCTGGGCTCTGGGGCTGTGGCAGTGGATAGGACAGGCGACCTGAAACAATGGCAGTTTGGAGGAGCTACGAGGGACGAGTGCGGTGGACGGCTGTCCCCCCACAGGGGTGGAGGGGTGACCAGTGGGCTCCTTTCCAGAAAGGCCCAACTTTGGGCAGAGACCTGACAGATGAGTGGGTGAGTGTGTGTGCGTGCATGTGAACACACATGTGTGCACGCATGTGTACATGCATGTGTGAGTGACGTGCATGTGCATCTTTGTGCGTGAGTGAGCATGCACGAGTGCCCATGTGTGTGAGCGCACGTGTACGTGTGAGTGTCCGTGAGCACGTGTGTGAGTGAGTGTGCGTGCGTGTGTTGGGGGTGGCGTTACGGGAGTGTGAGCCTGGACAGAAAGTCCTTGCCCGGGAGGTAGTGAGACGGGGGAGAACGGCCAGCCCAGTGCTGGTGCTGGGGGGCAGGTGGGGCTGTGGTTGGGGAGGGCCGGGGAGACCAGGCAAAGATCTGGGGATAATGCAGGACCTGCGGACACTCCTGGGCGAGGGTTTTGAGCAGGGCAGGCAGATGAGCAGCTATAATGACAGCCTCATCCTGGTTGCCCTGGAAGTGGAGAATGAACGGGAAGGACAAGAAAGGAAGCGCAGGGGAACCCAGCAGCTCTCGCTTGCTTCTGTAGGTACCCATTTTAGTGATGGAAAGACTGTCTATTGGAAGGTGCCAGATCCTGTTAGCCGCTGTCCTCTCAGAAAGCATGGTATGATCTGGCCTTATGAGTTTCGAGAGTTAGAGAGACCCTCAGCCGCCCCGAGTGAATTGGGGGCTCAGCAGCTCAGAGCCCAAAGTTTTGGTTCCCTCAGAATGTCAGTAGCTCAGCACTGGCTGCTGTCTCACACACCCCATGCCCCCCGCCGTCCCTCGGTCACCCTGCCTTCTCTGCTCCTCCTTACCTTCCTCCCTCCTCTTCAGATTGGGGTCCTGACTCAGGCTCCAGGGGCTTTGCTGGGTGTGATAGCTTCACGTTAGAAAAATAGTGATGACAACGTGATAGTGACGGATGACAGAAGGAGAGCACGGGAGAAATATTCTCTTGAAATGGCTGCCAAACCAGGAGCTCTTTTTTTGGCCGTGGTACGGAATTCAAGCTGAGAAGAAAATCTATCCTTCAAGTTTATGAGTAAGTGGTTTGGTTCTGCTCGTGGTAGAAAACTTCCAGCCTTACCTCCTCTCTCCCATTAGCTTATGTCTGGAATTATCCACAGTTCCCTAAGTTCTCCAGTGCCACAGGGCCTGCAAGGGAACGTCAGAGTTTTGCAGTTTATTAATTTTGCATTAAATAATTAATAGTAAAGTTAATTGATGAATTATTCAATTTTCAGGTAAAATGGGATGATAAATATTTATAACTTATTTTATTAAGGGAATTTCCATTTCATATGCCATTAAATCTAAATTAACAAAGGCTGATTTCAAATGAAGATTGAAAACAATTGTGCTTTGGAATTAATTTACTAAGTTAAGGTCATTGCTTCCTGAGTTTATCCCCTGCCAGAAAGTTAGGGCTTCGTCACCTGGATAAGTGTCTGAATTCACAGAAGTAACATTGCTGTTAGTTTAAGAACATTCCGCGAGTCCGCTGGGGGTTTGTCCTACAGCATTTCCAGTTTCCGGTGGGCGTAGAGAGGAGTGCGGTGAAGTGGGGGTGCAGAGAGGTCAGATCTGAGGTCCCTTCTAGCCAGCATCTGGCTGTCGCTTTGAGCTGTTCTTGTTTGCTCAGGAACAACAGTACAGTTTAATATGAGCCCAGACCACATGTGATGAGGGTGTACATTCTGGTAAGTGATTGGTAAATGCACGCATCTCGAAGTCGATTTAAAAAGAACTGGGCTTTCCCATGGAGTCTTCGGAGGTGTGTGCTCTGACTTCTTACCTATTGATGCTCGCAACTGAGGGTGGGCTGCAGCTTCTGCTTTTGTGTTTTCTAGCCATCTGATTTCTTTTATATTATAATTTTTTTTACTGTTTTTTTAAAATTTATTTCTGAGAGAGAGACGGCGTGAGCAGGGGAGGGTCAGAGAGGGAGGGAGACACAGAATCTGAAACAGGCTCCAGGCTCTGAGCTGTCAGCACAGAGCCCGATGCAGGGCTTGAACCCACGAACCGTGAGATCATGACCTGAGCCGAAGCCGGATGCTTAACCGACTGAGCCACCCAGGCGCCCCTATCTGATTTCTTTTAGATCTGGTTTGGGCTCGTGCACGAAGCTGCTTAGAGCATCGACCCACAGACCAGCACCGAAGGCTTTTCAGCACCTCACAGGCTGTCCTAACTTCAGACTGGGGCCCTCAATCCTCATGACAGCCCTGCAGGGTACAGATGGACAGAGAGAGGGAGAGAGAGAGACAGAAGGACAGAGATAAAGGGAAAGGGGTGGGAAAGGAGAGAGCACAAGCCCTTCTGTCCCCCGCCTTGTCACATCCCCTCTGCTCAAAGCTGAGGAAACGGAGTCTTAGTGACCATGGCACCCCCCCACCCCCCACCCCAGGGTCACTCAGCGAGTCCAGACACAGACACTGAGACCATGGCCGGGTCCCTCTGACTCATATTTGAGTGCTTTTTCAACTTCAGCATCTTAGTGCCATAAAAGAATTTTTTCAACCACCCTGAGGAGTGGAGCATTTGGGAGTATTTTTAACCCGATGGAACAGTTTTCTCTGCATCACCAAGCGTATTCATTATAATTCTCCAGCAAAACTTGTTTGCTCTGAAGAAGTTGATCCTACAGTAAGCCTTCATTTCAAAGGAGAGCATTTGATGTTACTTCTCATGAACCTGCTCTCCTAAAAATTATCCCTAATTGGCTTGGAAAGTGGCTTCCAACAGGCAGATGGCTTAATATCTCGACTTTCTGGTTGTGGCTCAGGGAGGCTCTGGGGTTCTTTCTGGTTCGGGATAGGGGTCTTGTTAACGCAGAGGGTAAGATCCTATCGCTAACATGCAGATTGAAGTGTTGCCTCGGGGAGATGGCGTGGAACCCACTGGGGACAGCCTGTCTCATCAGGGACGTTGGGTGGCAGGTGGGGCAAGGACAGGGGCTGTTGAAATGCAATTCTGGAATGTCTAGCATTCGTCAGCAAGCCTTTATTGAGTGCCTGCTGCGTGCATAGGTTTGTACTGGGCACTGTGTGGTTACAAAGGCAATGGAAAACATGGCCTCTAATTCAATTGGAGAGACAAGTCATGCATATCTGAGATAACTGGAGAGTAATTCCCAGACAGCACACACAGGAGAGCCTGGTGTACGTGGGCGCGCGCGTGCACGTGCTCGCGTACCCACCTAGCTGTAGGAGGAATGCAAAACGGGGCCAAGATCAATTGGATTCAATTGATTTCATTGGGAAAAACAGCACAGCAACATTTGTAAGGGTGAATTTCAATCAGAAGACCGTGAACTTTGGTGTGTGTGTGGGGGGGGATGTTGCTCCTTGATGGCGGATAAGGGGACGACACTTTGACTTTGCTCATCCTGAAAACAGGGCTGGAGCAGTTTAATTGGTGGTTTTGGCACGAATGATTAGAAGGCTCTAGAGGCCATGGAATGCACTCCGGTGGAATGAAAACCCTGAAAGCATAGCTTCCTGGAGGGAAGGGTTGCCGCTGGGATGTCTTCATTTGTGTCCCGTCTGGGGGGAGCCTGGCGGAGGCCGAATAAGGAGGCGAAGCTGCCTGCAAAGCTGAGAAATTGCTTTGGGAGACACACGGGCACAGGGAGCTGAGAAGGCCGTCCCAAGCTGGGATCCAGACCCATCTAATTCGGAAGCCTCTGTTCGTTCCTCTGCTTCTGCACAGCCTGCAGGGCCGTGAGTGTAAGCATTTGCAAGGTGACCCCGGTGGGCCACTGGGATCATGCTGACTTCTTTGTAACTTGAGAGTAGTTCTTACCAACTGCGGGTGGTTTTGTCATCCCTCCTCCCTCTCCCCCTGGGACTTTTGATGATACCTGGAGACGTAAATATGTTACATCTTGGTGGCCACACTGGGAGGAGACTTGCTACTGGCATCTTCTGGGTAGAGGCCGCAGACAGTGGGAGACGTCCTGCAGCACACAGGACAATGCCTCGCAGTAGAGGATTGCCTAACTCTCAATGCCAGTAGTGCTGAGGTTGAAAAACCCAGATGTCAGTGAAGAGAAGGCATGCTGAAGTGCATGGTGGTCATGAGCCAGACTGGATTGAATGCCAGTTCTGCTGTAGCAGCAGGTTACCTACCCCCATGCCTCAGTTTCCTCATCTGTATGATAGGAATTATTATGGTACCTATCGTAGTGAGGAGTAACCGAGTGAAGCGTGCTGAGCACATAGGACACCGTGTTGGTGTGTTTACTATGATTACCTTGCCAGGGATCTGTTCCGCATGCAGTTCCCCCATGGCCCTGGGCTCTGTACACACACAGGCCAGTTGTTCTCTGCTTCTGTTTTTGTGCTTGTGTGGAATGATGGCCTGAAGACTCCTGTCATTCTCAACTACCAATAATGATCCTCAGGGTAGACAAGTTTCTGAGAGGAGAGAGTATTACTGCAGTTCATGTCACAACATTCAACAGAGAAGGGCATTTTAAATGGGAGGTGGCTGCCAGGAGAGTCAGATTACACAGGAGGCCAAACTCAGAGCCCCAAACTCATTGATTATTCATGCAAAAGTTGTTTATCGAGCACTAAGTTAGTTACCGATTGCTGTGTAACAAATTACCTCAAACTTGTTGGCTGAAAATAAGTTGGCTGAAAATAAAGAGTTCTTTATCATTTCTGTGGGTCAGGAATGCAGGACAGTGTAGCTGTCTGCCTCTGCCTCAGGACCTCTCACAGTCAGGGCGTCAGGGGAGCTGCAAGCTCATCTGAAGACTTGAGTGGGGCAGGATTTGCTTCCAAGCTCATTTAGTGGTTGGAGGATTGGGGATTTTCATTGGCTTCAGGCCAAAGGCTCAGTCCCCCCTCAGCTATTAGCCACATAGCTAATACATGGCCTCTCCAAGATGGCGGCTTGCTGGGGCACCTGGGTGGCTCAGTAGGTTAAGCATCCAACTTCGGCTCAGGTCATGATCTCACGGTTCGTGGGTTCGAGCCCCACATCGGGCTCTGTGCTGACAGCTAGCTCAGAGCCTGGAGCCTGTCTTTGGATTTTGTGTCTCCCTCTCTCTCTCTGACCCTCCCCTGCTCATGCTGTGTCTCTCTCTCTCAAAAATAAATAAAACATTAAAAAAAATTAAGATTGGCGGCTTGTTTCGTCAAGCAGAGCAGGTGAGCAAGATCAAAGCCAGAGTCTCTTTGGAATATGATCTCATAAATGACGTCCCATCACCTTTATTGAACTCTGTTTCTTAGTAGTGAGCCACTAGGTCCATTTCATCTGAGGGAGGGCATCTCACAAGGGCATGGATTCCCACAGGTGGGCCTCACCAAGGACTGAGACGCTGCCTACCACAATCCTGTATCACATGGAGACCTATAAGAAAGGCATAGTGTGACTGGGGAGCTAATCATGGCCTTAACCCTCACTGTCTGCGTGACCTAGGGCAAAGTGCTTTTGCCTCTCTGGGACTCAGTTTCCTTCTTCTTAAAATGGCTGAATTGGGTTCAGGGATGGGTCATATATGCGATCCATCCTTGAATCCAGTTCAGCTACTTGAAGGAGCAGGGCAGGCATCACCAATCATGGCTCCATATTCTTGAGAGCTGGATGTAGGCTCAGAAGACTTCGTAACACGGCTCTCATTTCAGTGGGTCACTACCAGTGGTGGTGACATCCATTTGCCATCGCCAAGTGATACACAAAGGATACTCTATGCTAATGGCACTGCGGACCACCAGTCAAGATGTTGTAGTATTTTAAACAGGGCCGGTGGGCTGCCCTCCTATTGGCCAGAGTGAGAAAGCTGACTGCTTAGTGTTTGGGAACAATGGGCGGCCCTTCTGCTGCCCAGTCCTCCCTTCTCACATGACACCCGGACTCCAGGCAGGTGATGCAGAGGGGACACCAGCTGAGTGGTCTTGGGGTCTGATACCCAGTGTGGGGTTGGCTTGACCCGGCCTTTCTGTTGGAGTGGTGGGCTTCTGTGGCCCCTCGTGGGGGCAGATCTGGCCTCAGAGACTCTCTGCCTGTGGCAGCCTGGAAAAGGAGCACAGGTCATTCTGGAAATGAGCTCGAGGTGGCCTGAGGTTCTTCTCCATTCAATTTATCTGACTTCCAAGTGATTCATTCTGTTCCTTCCTGGAACGTGCTCCTGGGCTCCAGGGGTTGGCTTAATTTCCTTCTGAGATCTTGCTACCACCCATTCATCGCTTCTGGTAGCTGCCGGGGCATTCTGTTAACAAGGAGCAGAGCACATTTTCTGGGCCATGTAACCCTTTATCCCAACCCATTAGAATTTTCAGGCCCTCACCCCCCCCCCCCATTTTAAAGTTTCTTTTCCTAAAGGGCTGGAATGTTCAGAGGCAGTTTAATAGACATCGATTTGCAATGATTTTTAGGCACTGGGCTTCAGGAGAGCCGAGAAGCCAATAATTAATCCTTTCAACAGCTCATCCCTTTTGTTTTAAAATGACCTAATAGCTGCATTGCTTGAGCAGGCCGGGCCAGCCTGACCCAGTTCAGATCCGCGTCTTCTGCACCATTCAAATCAGCCTGCTATGAATTATTCAGGCCTGCTGCAGGAGCGTGTGGGTCCACCTGTTGTAATATTTAATCAGCATCCCGGAGGCCGGGGCCGATTTTACAGATGGCTGCTGCTCACTTGTGGCAGATGAATGAGTGTTCTTAGAAGGGCTGGATCCCTGCCTTTTCAAGGAGGTTGGTTTGTCCTCTGATCCCAGAGGGACGGTGCTTATCCTTGGGCCTCTCTGTGCTCCCATCAGGGTGGTCTTCCTCCCGCGCCAGCAGGCAGCAACTCGGGAACCCTCCTGACCTAGCGACTCTTGGGCGACCGCTGTCCCCACACACATCCCTTCTGTCCTAGGGTCCTATCACCTCTAGAACAAATTGCCATGATCTTGTGGCTTAAAACAACACATTCATCATCTCACAGTTGTGTAGGTCAGATGTGCAACACCGTCTCCCTGGCCTAAAACCCAGGTGTCAGCAAGCCGTGCGCCTTCTGGAGGCCCCAGAGGGGAGTCTGTTTCCTTGCCTGTCCCGGCTGCTGGAGGCGCCCGAGTGTGTCTGCCAGAGGCTCTCTCCTCCACCCTGAGGGCCAGCCTGTGGCAGTGCTCCGACCCTGTCTCTGCTTTCCTCTCTGCCTCCCTCTTCCACTTTTAAGGATCTCCGTGATTACATAGGGTCCACCCAGATGATCCAGGCTGCTCACTCCTGTCAAGGTCAGCACACCTTGCCCAGGAGACCAAGGTCAGGTTCTACCTGCAACCTCAACTCCCCATTGCCACGTAGCCCCTTGCACTGACAGGGCCCCGGGATGGGGACATGGACATCTTTGAGGAACAGTATTCTGCCTCCCACGCCTACATTGCCCTGACTCTACTGTTCCTGGATTTCTGGAAATTTCTATTGAGAAGAAAGCCTCGAAGAGCTCCCCTGAGTAGGCAGGCCAGTGTGATTTCAAGAGCGGGGGCTTGGGAGACAGACAGAGCTGGGTCCCTTTTTAATTTTCCCATGTGTGAGCTAGAGAACAGTGTTGGACCTGTGATAGCTAATGACCAGTGGACAAGCTGCTTCAGCTCTCTGAGACCAGTTGTTTGTCCTGAAAATGGGTTTATTTATGAAGACCTGTTTGCAGGGTTATTGCAAAGGCTGAATGAGATAGTATGTGGAAAGGCGATCCGGAGACGGGGCCATTACTGCCATCATCACAGCTCTCTGTGTGCAGTCTGAGTGTGTGGGCTTCTCTCTGCTGGGAGCTTTGTATCTTGTTAACCGGAAGGCAGGACTCTGCGTGGGGATGGCCGTGCAGGGTTGCTTGGGGGCGTCTGCATGGCTCAGAGCGAGCCTGCCGCACAGAGCTTCCGGCTGCTGGTTCCCTTTGTCTGGCTCTCGAGTCCGGCTTCATTCAGATCTTCTCTTTTAGGATATGGGGCTGCGGGTCCCTCAGGGCACGGATGGACTGGTCTTTCTCTTTGTCTCCCTTGAGATACCTGCTGATAATCTTAACAATGGCCACCTTTGCGTTTGGCTCTCACATGCCTCACGGACCCCTTGGTGGGTGCGCTGACCCCGTCTTGCCTGCTTTTTCCACTGGACTCCAGTTCTCCCCAGGAAGGTGTAGCGTCAGCAAGAGAAGCCGCAACTTTCTGAAATGCAATGTGTGCAAATAAATTATTCAGTGAACCTCAGTCTAACTTTATTAAGGCCGGAGCCATCCTTTTCTGTCAGAAGCCACAGATGGGGGGGAGGGTGGTACAGTACCCGTGGGAGGCCCCGGGACTTGATGGCTTCGGTACCAGGGGGATGGCGCTGCCTGTGGGCTGAGCACCAGCGAGTGGGCTCGGGCCGGGATTCCTGTGTGTGCCCGGGCCTCGTGCTCAAATGCGCCCCTGTGGCCCCTTTACCCGGCTGCGGCTGCCTCGGGGAGAGAGGAGCTGGGCAGAGGGCAGTCCTGACCCAATCCCCTGGGCATGAGAAGAGGCTCCGGGGCCCGAATGACTTCGGTGAGAGCATCAGGAGGACGGAGAGAGGAGGAGGGTGGCAGGCAGACGCCAAGCCCGGAGAGCACGGCAGCACGTGTGTGTTTGTGGTGTCTCACGTCGTAATAAAGTCAAGGCGTCTGTGGCATTTTAAATGCTTTCAGATTAATTTATATTCCAGCATGGTAATGAGGAAGCAGCTTTTGTCCAAGAGATGAGATATGCAAAAATAACCTTTAAGTTTCTCATAATTAACCTTTAATGATATTCTCTCGCTTTAGCAATATATTTTATGCTACAAAAATATAATAGAAAGCTGTGAGTGCTTCTCGCATCCAGATGCTTGGTAGAAGTGAAGTCACGTGGATGGAGGGGTTTCTACCTCTCAGTACTTTTGGTCAGACTAACTGGGAGGCTAAAATGGTGGCATAAACAGAGGAGCCCTTTGCCTTGGGGCCTGAGGGGCCTCTGTTTTGCCCAGGCCGTGACGCTGTTTCCGTTCTTCACGGCTCGTTCTTGCTCCTTATGGCCTCTCTCACCGTGGCCATAACCAGCCAACATGCCCAGTGCAAGGACATTTCCTCTGTCCTCATTCCCCTTGACCTTCGCAGTATTTGAAGGACTGATTGGCCGTCTGTCAAAGTCCTCTCTAGTTAATTCTGTGGGGCACCTAACACATGCCAAGTGGTATGAATAAGGCTCTTATCAACCCTCGGATCTCAGATCTAGTGGGGGTGGCACGCCCCCAGACCACAGTGCCAGAGGGGCAGGACCGGGTGGTGATGGAGGTGAGTGGGAGGTGGGCGGGGACGGTCCCAGGGGTCGTCTGTATCAGGGCTTTCCAGAGACACAGAACCAGTAGAGTGTGTGTGTGTGTGTGTGTGTGTGTGTGTAAAGAGATTTGTTATAAGGAATTGGCTCATGTAACTGTGGAGGCTGACAAGTTCCAAGACCTGCAGCCGGCAAGCTGGAGACTGCGTAGAGCAGATGCCTAGTTCTGGTCTGAAAGCTAGCAGGCCCGAGAGCCGGGAAAAGCAGATGTGTCAGTTCCGGTCGGAAGACAGGAAACAGACCAGGTCCAGGCAGTCAGGCACAAGAAGTGTCCCCTTGCTCGCTGGAGGCTCAGCCCCTTTGTTCTATTTAGGCCTTCAGTGGGTCGGATGAGGCCCACCCACACTGGGGAGGGCAACGTGTTTTACTCAGTCTACTGTTTCAAGTGTTAATTTCATCTAAACACATCCACACGGACACACTCAAAATGACGTCTGACCCACCATCTGGGAAGCCACGGCGCAGACAAGTGGCCCGTGCGGTCAACCTCAGTGGACCCTCCTCTCAGAGACCCCTCCTGTTACATTTGCTGGCCCTTCCCTCCATATTCTGTTCCTTGTCTTCTGCTCCCACGCCGTCAACCGTCATCTCTGGTGGGTGACTTCCAGGGCTTGGCCCCTGACCCAGCTGGGTTGAGTCATTAATCAGCTAATTTATAAAAACTACTTAAACGGAGATATTGACTTGCCAATCTTTCGGCGTGGAGTCAAGGTGATTTTGGCTTTCCCTTGTGGGGGCCTGCTGTTCGTGGGTGAGTTCAGTCTTCTTTGACAGATCACCTTATAATACTTTGCCTCTGATTTCCAATTTAGATTTCTCCAGAGTGGAGGGGAGACTGAAGGACATATGTGAAGCAGTCTGGGTACAGAATCCTTCTAGAGTTTTCCAACCACCCCACCAATAGCATAGAGTTGAATTGGTCCCCTCTAACATGGCAGATTCTTCAAACAACTTACTTCTCCTGAATTTTTTCTAAGTTGACTTACTTTTCACAGAAACAACCATCTTTCTTTTTATTCTCGTGTTTTGTTATTCTATACCTGAAGAAAACTATGGCCGGCACGAACGGGCTTGGAAATAGACACCACTGACTCTTGGTATACATGCAGAGTCAACTGACGGATCAGAAATGCACAGGACCCCAGCGCAAAGTTCCTCCCTGCGGGAGACATGCTTACAGATGATCCACGGCAGGAGGGGTGGGATGTCGCTAACTTGTGCCATCTGCCCATTTCCATGGCCGTAAACACTCCCACCATGCTGATCTCGGTGCACAGGCGGTTTCACGGACCCACCCAGCTCAGAACCCCGGAAAGGTAACGGCTGGCTCTCCTGAGTGGGCATGAAAGGACTCCAGCACACACCCTTCAGTCCTGGGCAGCCGATGGGCTTCAGGAGTTGGGCCAATTAAGGGAGCTTTCATTGTATCTATAAAATGGCACATCTAAACCCTTGTCATCTTGACTCAGCAACCAACCCCGCCTCATGTTTATGACCCCTGGCTGCCCCCTTCTTCATGGTGGGCTCTCCTTCAGGCCCTTTGCACTGCTGTTCTGTATCCATCACCTCTACTGGGCCCGCCCTCCTCAGATGGCCCTTTGTACTTTCCTGCCTCTTGACTCTTCTGACAAAAGGCCTCTGTTCTGTGTCCCGGCCCCTGAAGGTCCTAGTAGGCAGTTGGCTGATTAATTTAACAGCATTTTCGGCCAAGGCGTTGGCTTAATAAAGCTTGATGTACTTCCGGGCCTGGACTGCGGGCTGACTCACATAGGTGAGTCAGGCCCCAGGGCCTCACTCAAATCTTCCTTTGCCGGCGAGTGTCTCCACTGATGGGTACATCCATCTCTGATTGCTTGGAACTCATTTTGAGGATCTTTCCACTCTGCTTCCAGTCACCAGAGGGTCCTAGGGCTTCCTTGTTCAGGAACAGGATAGGGTCAGAATTACACTTCAAATTCTTGACATCCCACTTAGGGCTCTGATGCTTTTGATTCTGATCAAAAGGTGGTTTTCAGAATCAGAAACGTTTATGCCTACGTATTCACACATGGTTTGAAATTTCTCCTTGTGGAAAAAAATGCGTGTTGCCGTGTGTTAGGTACGCGGCACTTAGTCGCTTTTGCAAATGTGCGCTAAGCATCAGAAGTGGGGGCTATGGTTTGGCGGCACGAGAGCCATCTGTGTGTCAGGGACAGAGGCGGGAGACCTTGACTGAAGAACTAACGTGAGGGAGAAGCTGCTATTCAGGCTTGCTGAATACAGACCCATTTGTATAACAAGCTGTATTTGTTAGGAGATGAGCTAACTTCAGAAGCACGTGTAATGAACAGAGTTTATCTTTGTGTGGAAAGAGAAATAATTTGCTAAGCCAGTAACTTCTGTATTTCCCAGATACCCATGCAGTTCACACACAGCCTGGGGTCTGGAGTGCAGGAAATCGCCTCACCTGACAGCTCTTAAAGGACCCCTGAAGTCAGTTCAAATTTCAGAAATTGAAGGGTTAAATGCTTTCTGTGTTCTCTGAAGTCTGGCTAGTACTTGACCTGTTTTCATTAAAACGTGTCTCCCCCATGCCCCAAAATCAGCCCACAGCTGCCATGGCACTTCCCAAACCCCACCTTTAGGACAGGCAGTTGTCCGGGACCCCAAGCTGGGACCCCGACAAAGACCAGTGCGGGGGGTATTGGAGATGCCATTCAGAGGTAAACATGCACAGACCCACAGCACTAAACATGAGAGACAAACCGCCGGAGCCCTGACCTCTCCACTCAAGCTCTCCTTTCCAAACCTACATAATCCTTGGGAAAGCATGGCCATTTACAGCGGCACCATTATTTATGTCCTGCCATGTTCAGGTCCTGGAAAGTTAACAAGGTGAACCCCTGAGCCCCAAACATAGGAGAACATGCTGGTTATTGGCAAGAAATGTTGCTGTCATTACATCACCCTGAGATCTGTCTTCTGGACTAATCGGTGGCTACGGTAGACAGTGGTTTCTGCAGCAGGAGGAAGGGGGCTCTGGAGAGGCCCCTTGACACCAGAGCTGACATTGTGAAGCCCCACCTTTGGAGAGCGAGGGCATCCGATGTCATACACAGCAGTCATGACAGATAAAGCTGCTGTTCACTGAGTCCTGGGAGCCTTTCTTACCCCAGGTTCCACGAGAGGCTGAAGCCACACAGAAAATGATGTGTGCAGCTTTTTCTCAATTCTTTCAAGGATGGTACCAGCTAGTGCCATTCTGATGCACAGGAGGGAAGCTAATTCCTTGTTCTGTGGATGCCTGTGGGCACCAAGGCTTGCTTCTTAGGGAACCCTCATTGGGAAGAGCTGTAGTAAATGGTAGAACAGGGACCGAACCCTGTCACTGCGTAACACATGGCCACATGCTTAGTGTCTCATCAAGGCACACCTCAGTTTCTGAGAGTCAGGAGTTCAGGCACCGCTGAGCTGAGTCCTCTGTGGGGCCATAGCCATGTCTCCTGTGGGGCCATAGCCGTGTGTCTCCTAGGGCCGCAGTCTCATATGGTGGCTCTGCCGGGGCTGGTCCACTTCCACTCTCATGCCGTTGTTGCCAGGATTCAATTCCTCACAGGCTCATGGGCAGAAGTCCTCAGTTCCTTGACACTGGACCGCCTGGACAGGGCTGCTTGCTTTGTCAAAACATGAAGGCCAGGAAGGAAATAGAGTCTTCTAGCAAGACAGGGGTTACGGCCTTAGGTAAGTGAAACATCACCTTTGCTGTGTTCTAGGAGTTAGAGGCGAGGACACCTTCTCCTCACACTCAAGGGGAGGGGGTCACACGAGGGTGTGGACACCATGAGGCAGGGTGACTGGGGACATTGGGGAGTCTGTCCACCACAGAGTCCAGAACCCAGCCCAGGCCCTGCTGCCCCCTTTGTGCAGGGGAGAAGACCCGACTGGTGATAGCCTGGAGATGCCCCATCTGGGTACAGAGATTTAATTGAACTGTCTGCTCTCAGGTGATATGGTTTCCATTGTTTTCTATCAGGAACAGAATTAAAATCGCAGAGCAACTCTTTTGATTAATGTATGAGATGCAATATCACACATTTCACAAAATTATCTTTCAAAGAAGGTGAATCTGCTTCCAGGAGAGATGTCAAGGGCATGGGTTGTTTTGCAGACACTCTTGCTTTTGGCAGCTCAGAAAAGTGGATGATTCTGCCAGTGGTGTCAAGTTCCAGACAGTTGCTAAGGACCTGGTGTCCACGATTTGAGGCAAAAATCTTTCAAGAGAGGCTGAGTCCATCATGGTGCCTGGAGAATTGGGTGCAGTGGAAGCAAAGGTCTGTGTGCATTTCTGTGTCCCTGAGTCACTCTGGCTTTGTTCCCGGGGCTGGCCCAGGCCCGAGTTCAGATGGAAAAGAGCAGGCTAAGCTACGTGTGTGAAGAGACCTACTGGGGACTCAGTCGAATCTTCTGGAAGATACTATGGAGAGGCATGAAAAATGAGCAATGATTTCCCACATGCAGTCGGTGAATAAGATAGATTACATAAAGTTCCAACATGGTTAGGAATTAGATGGTCCCATTTAATGGAATGTTCTGTTTAGGAATTAGATGGTCCCATTAATGGAATGATCTAGAGATCGACCACTCTCCCCACATAAGCGGTCAGTGTTGAGGGAATTAGAAAACTCTTAGGGTCATGGGCATAGTTCATGAGTGAAAATGTACATGAAGGCCAGGACAATCGACCATTAATTCACTTCTTTCTGATGACTCACTGGCACTGGGGACTATGTCCTTATCGCTGGGTGATTCCGGAACCTCCCAAAGTACACTGCTAGGTTACTGGATTGTTAGATCTGGTTGGTCCTGCAGGGCCACAAGATTGAAGAACAAGATACAACCCTTCTCTTCCACTCTGCTGGCTGGGATGGGGGTCCCAGTGGAGACAGGAGGACCAGTGTGTTCATTCTGGAAGCCCTTCTCAGGCGGACTTCCTGTATTTGCTTGTTGGTCGTCAGGCAGGATGCACAGTCCACAGTGCAGGGCGGGGTGGATGTCAGCTCACTCTCTGGGAGTCACTCTGTGTCCCCGAGTCTTGGGGAGGCTTGACGGGGTGGGAGGCTTCGTCTAGCAGGCACTGCATTTGTCCTTGGTTTCCTGCATGATGTCGCCTTCTCCTTGGGGACAAGGCTTGTCCTCTGGCTTGTCAGGGACTTACCTGGCTCCTCAGGATTGTCCCAGGGAAGGACTGGTGGCGACACCAGCCAGCAGAGCAGGAAGCTGTAGGAGGCCATTTTGGGAAAGGCAATGGAGAACGTTCTGGGCTCCAGAGTGGCTAAGGGAGTGTGGAAGGGAGGGCCTTTCTCTTTCTTCCTCTCCACCTAGCTCTTCTTATGGAAACCCCACTCCCTTGCCCGTGAGGGGCACAGAAAATTCCTTCTCGTTTCTGTCCAAGACAGTTCTCAGGAGGATGTCTGAAGTGAATGGCTGGTAGAAGATTTGGATTTCTTCTCTCAGAGGCTTTTGTTTGAGATTGGTTAGAGCCTGATGCTGGCAAGGAGGCCACCAAGATTGCCCCTGCTTCAGCCCCAACACCTTCCGCTTTGTGAAGCCAGAACTTGACACCATTCGGAGTCCCTCTCCACCCTCCATCACCGCTGCTCCCAACCTCGTCCCAGCTGGTCTCCCTTCCCCCCTGCCCCATGCCAGCCACTGTCCCCAAGATGCCAGGGCGATTCTGTAAAAGCACAAGTCTGACTGTCGCACTTTTCTGTCAAGATCCCATGTGGCCACCAGCTCTTCCCAGGATGGCACTCGAGACCCCAGCAAGCCCTGTGCAGCCCAGCCCCAGCCTGTCCCCCCCACCCCCTGCACTGTGTGCCGGTTAGAGGCTGTGTTAGTTTCATAGGGCAGTGTTGACAAAACACAACACACAACCGAGCGGCTTACACGATGGGAATTTATTGTCTCACAGTTCGGAGCCCAGAAGTCTGGCTCCCTCTGGGGCCATATGGGGAATCCATCCCCTGCTTCTCTCTTAGCCACTGGTGCCCTCAGGCATCCCTTCCATCCATCCATCCACCCATCCACCCATTCTTCTATCTGATGCAGATTGAGCCCCTCCCTGTGTTCCCGATGCCCAGAATGGATAGGATCTGTCCCTGGGACAGGAAAGTTCAGAATGATTGAGAGTCAGCCGGATGGACAGTGTATTCAAGATTAGCATAGAGTCCCATGGTGGCATAGATGGCGGCCACTTGCCCAGCCCAGATGCCCTCCTGGAGTCACTGACATCTAAGCTGAGATCCCAAGGAGGAGCAGGGAGTTGTCCAGGCCACTGGGAAGGGGAGGAGGGTGAGGGACATTTTGGGTGGGAAGTTGCATTGAAAGGTATAGGGACTCGAGAGCCAGCCTGAGGTGACTGGAGGGCACAGGTTGGGTAGGACCAGAACGTAGGGTTAGCGGGGGTGGCGGTTGAGGGAACAGGCCCTGGGAGGCCTCGTATGTCACCCAAACTAAGGAATTTCAGCTTTGGCACAAAGCAAGTCGTGTGGCCGAAGTCCCAGGGACCCCTTCCTCTCCCCCCTCCCTCCCAAAGCCCGGCCGGTCCGCAGACATGGGACAGATGCCTTCCTGTCTTGGGGAAGGTCTCCCCACCCACTCCTCCGACCCCTCCCCGGGTGGGTCTGCCACTGGCCTCTGTTCAGGCAACTAATGACACGGAGTGGTGTTGAATTCTGAACTCTGCAAACTTAAAAGATTAAATAATGGATTTTGTGATCCGCTGAGCTCTTTCCCGGATAGAATGATACGATGTCAATTGGAAAAATTTAAATATTGATGGGTTTTAACTTTGCATTGATTGGGCAGTGACATATTTTGAATAATGATTCACATTAAAAATACAAGGATTCGTATTGATCATGCAATATCTGGCTATATTAAAATAATTGAGTAATCCTTAGAATTTGGTATGCCTTAAATATTTTGTTTCTTCTAATAGCCGAAGACCCAACCAATGTGTAACTTTGCAACAAATATTCGAAATCCTCCCCCCCCCGCTTCTGTTGCCCTGTAGGGCTGCTATTTTCCAAGGCTCTGGGCAGTCTGCGCTCTGGGAGGGTCCCGGATGTAGGATGTGGGGACCCCGGGGGAATTCTCAGACTTCAGCTTTTCCGAGGTGTCTGCATCTCTGGGGGTGAAGGAAAGGCCAGAAGGAGTTTGGGGTTATTTGGTTTTTCTTTTTTGTTGCACTTGCATCTGTTCCCTTGGGGTCTGAGCTGGGCCTTCACCTGCTGAGCCCGGGGCTGTGTTCGTATTCCTTGGTGTCACCTTTGCCCTTCTTGTTGGGACTTTGGCCAACAAAGTTCCCAGCCTGTCTTTTGTCTTTGCTTGTGGCTCCTGATCCCCGCACCGCCTCCTCCCCGCACCCAGGACTCTCACAGAATCAAACATTTAACAGAAGAGAACTGCTATGTGCTGGTATTATGGGCCAGTCACTTTGCTAGACTCTTTACGTTTATTCATTCTCCACGCATTCAACGCATATTTATTAAACTTGAACTCTGTGCCGAGCATGCACCACACCTGCCCTCACGTAGCTTACAGCCCAGAAGGTGAGACAGACACTGGACAAATTATTTACACAAATAGCATACGCGTGACTCAATTAATTTGAGAGGCTGTGAAGGAAGCAGGCACGGAGACTTGGCCTAGTGTGGGGTGGCGTGCAGAAAAGAGCTGGCCTGGTGAGCCCGCCGGGTGCCCTTAGGCAGGCGTGCGTGCAGCGCGGCTCGTGGCTGGCGACGGGGAAACCGATCTCTCTTCGGGTATAACCGTTGCCTTAAATGGTAAGAGTGGCTCACTGTGCCCGAACCGTTTGTACAAACAGTGTGGTTCAGGATGGTTCCTTCTCCGAGGGTATGTGTCAGGTAGAGGACCGGCCTCCAGTAAAGCCTGGGTGCTGAGACTCTGATGGGCTTCCCCGGGGGACGACACTTTGATGTGTTGTTCCAGCCTACTGCTGGAGGAACTAAGTGTGTCCCAAGTGTGGAATTAACGTGGGGCTCCACGGGGAGAGCACCCCTGGAAGCTTGCCCCTGGTTTTCCCCAGACTTCACCCCCAGACATCTTTCCCTTTGCTGATTTTTCTTTGCATCTTTTTGTTGAAATGAAGCTTAGCTGTGAATATGTTGGATCCTTTGAGTCTAAAAACTTGGGGTGGTCTTAGAATCCCCCAACACAGGGAGTCAGGGAAGGCCTCCTGATGAGGTGACATTTAGCTAAGATCTTGAGAGGTGGTAGGAGACGGTGTTGGATAGCACCCTAGGCAAACCCAAGAGCTTATGCAAAGGCCCTGAGGTAGGAGTGGAAACAGGCTAGTGTGGATAGAGGTGTTCCCTGGATGGTGCGATGTGACATGGGCCCAGAGAGGGAGGTATAAAATCCTAGGTTATAGTGGACCTTTCAGTCATATTAAGGAATTTGGACTTTACCTTATTTCTGATTCTACAACAACCTTACAAAATAGAAAAGATTAGCCCCATTTAAAAAAGTTCATTTATTTTGAGAGAGAGAGCCGGGGAGGGGCAGGGAGAGAGAATCCCAAGCAGGCTCCCTGCTATCAGCCCAGAGCCCAATTTAGGGCTCAATCCCACAACCATGAGATCGTGACCTGGGCTGAAATCAAGAGTTGGGGGCTTAATCGACGGAGCTGCCCAGGCTCAGTCCTATTTTATTAAGATGAAGAAGGTAAGATCACCTGCCTGGCCTCCCACAGCCAGTATAGGACAGGGCTTGCCATGAATTTAGGTCTGTCTGGCTTCTAGAAAGCCTGGGTTCTCTCCGTCAGACCCATGGTACAGACAAGGGCAGGACTTGACTCTTCCTGAGGAAAGTTACTGAGAACAGTTAAGCCGGGTTGCTGTTTTCTCTCCTTGCCCCCTGGATCTCCTGGATCTCCAGGGCTCACTGCTTTGGAAGAGTACTGTGCACAGTGACCTTTGGGGTGGAGAAGAGCTTTGTGACCACGAAAGGGTTCTGTCCCTGACGTGATAGGGTGTCTGTGCTGGAATCCCAACTGGGCGAGGCTTCAGCTTCATGCAGTGGTCTTAATACCTTTGTGCCTCAGTTTCTGTATCTGCAAAATGGGGATAATAGTGCCTCCTCAGTAGGCTTGCTCATTTACAGTTTCACTGAAGTGTAATAGATGAACAATAAACTGTACATGTTTCAGGTGCACAATTGGGTAAGTTCTGACATAAGTATATACCATGCAAACATTACCACAGTCAAGATAATGGACAGATTCATCACCCGGAAGGTTTCCTTGGGCCCTTTATAATCAGTCTTTCCTGTCCCTTTCCTATCCCCAGACAAATATTTATATTTGTCACTGTAAGATTAGTTTGCATCTTCTAGAATTTTATATAAGCCGTACTCTTTTAGATCTGGCTTCTTATACTCAACAAAATAATTATTTTGGGGTTCATCCGTATCGTTGCATATATCAGCATGTGTCAGCGTGCAGTGTCATTGTTACTGCAGTGCACACCTGAAACTAATGCTGCATGTTAACTACACTGGAACTCAAATGAAAGCTTAATAAAAAATTATTGAGTAGCGGGGCACCTGGGTGGCTTAGTCAGTTGAGCGTCCGACTTCCGCTTAGGTCGTGATCTCGCGGTTCGTGGGTTCAAGCCCCGCGTCGGGCTCTGTGCTGACTGCCATCTCAGAGCCTGGAGCCTGTTTCAGAGTCTGTGTCTCCCTCTCTCTCTGACCCTCCCCTGCTCACGCTGTGTCTCTCTCTCTCCTAGAAATAAAATAAAAAAAATTAAAAAAAAATTATTGAGTAGCATCCCATTTTACAGACACGCCACAGTATTTTTTCCTATCTGTTCACCTATTGCTACGCAGATTTATTTCTAACTTTTGGCTATTACGAATACAATTGCTGTGGACATGTATATACAGATGCTTGTTTCCTTTGGGTAAACGCCTAGAAGCGGGGTGGTTGGATGGCATAGTAGGCATGTATTTAGTGTTACAAGAAGCCACCCAACTGCTTTCCATAGTGGTTGTATCATTTCACATTCCCACCACAGAGTGTGAGTTCCTCTTGGTCCACATCCTTGCCAACCCTTGGTATGGTCAACTCGTTTATTTACTTAAAACTTTTTGGGGTGCCTGTGGGGGGCCCAGTCGGTTGAGCATCCGACTTTGGCTCAGGTCACGATCTCATAGTTCGTGTGTTCGAGCCCTGCGTCGCGCTCTGTGCTGACAGCTCAGAGCCTGGAGCCTGCTTTGGATTCTGTGTCTCCCCCTTGCTCTGCCCCTTCCCCACTCGTGCTCTGTCTCTGTTTCTCAACACTAAATAAGTGTTAAAAATTTTTTAAAAAACCCTTTTTTTAGCTAATCTACTGGATGTGTAGCCACGTCGCTAATGACTAATAATGTCGATCATCTTTGCACATGCCCAGTTCTCACCCAGACATTTTCTGTGTATATTCAGATGTTTTGCCATTTGAAATTAGATTGTGTTCCTATTATTGCGTTGCTGGAGTTCTTTATATATTGTAGATAACAAGTTATTTGTTGGACATACGTTTTACAAACATTTTTTTCTTAGCCTGTGACTTGCCTTTTTATTTTCATAACAGGATCATTTGAAGACACAAAGTTTTAAATTGAGATGAAGTCAAATTTGTTGACTGATTCTTTTATGGCTCTTGGTTTTGTATCATATTTAAGAAATCTTTATCAAATCCAAGATCATTAGGATTTTTCTCTGTTTTCTTCCAGAAGTTTTATAGTTTATATCTTACATTTGTTTAGGTCTATCATCTTTTCCAGGTACTTTTGTATGTGGGGTGAGATGAGAGTAAACGTTTTCTTTTCTTTGTCGCCACTGTGGTCACCTGATTGTGTCAATACTCCTTGTTGAAATGATCATCTTTCCTCTTTGAACTGCCTTGGCCCCTTTACCGAAAATCAATTGACCATGTAGGGTCCTTTCCTAACCTTTCTATTCTGTTCCTTTTTTTTTTTGTATATCTGTATTTGTGCCAATACCATATTTTATTAATACAGCTTTACATATATCTTCAAATCAGGTGGTGAAGTATTCCAATTTTATTTATTTTCTAAATTATTCTGGCTTTTCTGAGTAATTTTCATTTCCATATACATTTTAGAATAAGTTGATCAAAGTCTACAGAAAGCCTGCTAGGATTTTGATTAGAATTGCACTGAATGGGTAGATAAATTTAGAGAGAATCAGCATCTTAATAACATCACATTTTCCTTTCCATGAACATGATATATCTCTCTACTTATGTTTTCTTTGATTTCGTTTAGCAGTGTTTTAGTTTTCACTGTACAGGTTTTGTACATATTTTGGTGATATTTATCCCTGTATTTAATATTTTTGATGCTATTGTAAATGGAATTTAAAAGAATTTAACTTTCTGTTGTTGATGCTAGTATACAGACATACAACTGATTTTTCACACTCTGCCCTTATGTCCTGAAAACTTACTAGCCTTGTCTTCTAGCTCTGTTCATTCTATCATTTCATTGATTTGGTAGTATTTTCTCCCTAAACAATTATTGTCTCCAGTGAGTAAAACAAGTTTTCTTTTTTCTTTCTTTCTTTTTTTTTTTTTTTTTGCATTTGAATTTTAATTGAATTCTTTGGTATTCCAGAAGCCAAGTACTTGCTAACCCATAGCATTTACTTTCTCTGTCACTGCTGACTTTTCCATTCTTTTTTTTTTTTATATAGTTTATTGTCAAGTTGGTTTACATATAACACCCAGTGCTCATCCCAACAAGTGCCCTTTCTCATCCAATCTGTGTGCCCTCAATTCTTTCTCTTGCCATATTGCAATGGCTAGAAAATAAATATCGAAGCAGAGATCCCTGTGTGGTTCTCAATATTGGCCAGGAAATCATGCAGCCTTCTATTTGAGTTTGCTGAGAGTATTGGGGGGTATATTGACTTATAATTTTGTTTCCCCTGCTTCTCACTTTCATTCCTAGACCCCCGTGGCCCCATCTTCCTTGCCAACTCTCCTTCCGTGCTTTCCAGGTCCTACCATCCCAGATCCTCCTTCTTGGCGATCTTCACAGATGCCCTGACTTGACCTCCCTCATTCCTTGGAGACTCTGAAGCACATGGCTCACTGTCTCTTTCTAACATCACAGGCGTCATAATTCTTGGTGATTCTAATATCCATCTGTACAGAGATCCTCTCAAAACCCGGGGGTATTAGCTACGGATGTAATGCTCTCTGCTGTTACAGACGAGCCTCAGCATCTCAGTGGTGCAATTTAACGGAAGACCATTTATTGCTTGTGCCACACGCCGCTCACCTCCCTGATACTCACCTGTAAACCCAGCTTTGGGTCCCCTGGAGGCTTGCGTCGAAGCGGCCCGGTGTGGCTGGAGGAGAATGCACAACAGTGCCAACTGCTTTCACTTCGTACCTCCCGCCGGTGGCTCCCCACGGCCTTAGTGCTCCCTGGAGATTCCGAACGTGACTCTGTCCGTACCTGTGCCCAACTACGTCAGCTTCCTCCCCGCTCTCAGACAGCACCTCTGCTTGCTCTTCAGTCTTTCTTCTGACGTCACTGGAGAACCGAATAAATGAGATGGGCCCGTCAGCCCATGCACCTGGGTCTGTGTCCCGCCTCCCCTCCTGTTCCCACGGACCGCCAATCTGTGCTCCTCCGTGCGAGCTGGACCCCAGCCTCCCCTGCTCAGGGACGCCGTTCCTGCACTCGTTCACTCTCTCTTGTTCAACCTGAGTGTTTCCCTCTGTCGGACCATTCCTATCACTATAAAACCGTCTATAGTATCTCTTAACATTTTTTTCCCAAAAGCTTATTTATTTATTTATAGCGGGAGGGGCAGAGAGAGAGGGAGAAAGAGAATCCCAAGCAGGCTCTGCACTGTCAGCACCGAGCCCGACACGGGGCTCGAACCTACGAACCGTGAGATCATGACCTGAGCTGAAATGAAGAGGCCGGTGCTTAACTGACTGAGCCACCCAGGTGCCCCATATAGTATCTTTTATTAAAATGCATGCCTCCTTGCCGCTGCTGTCCCTGGCCACCCCCCTGCAGCAGATGGCTTGCGCTGTCGTTTCATTCCTTCCTTCAGCTCCTCTACTCCGCCTTCTCCTATGCTTAGCCTCAGCCAGGCCTTTGTCTGCTTGGCTCCACCCAAAAACCTCTCGTTAAGGACCCCACACCCAGGGGCGACTGGGGGGCTCAGTCGGTTGAGCGTCCGACTTCAGCTCAGGTCATGATCTCACGGTTCTTGAGTTCGAGCCCCGTGTCGGGCTCTGTGCTGACAGCTCAGAGCCTGGAGCCTGTTTTGGATTCTGTGTCTCCCTCTCTCTCTGCCCCTCCCCTGCTCACCCTGTTCTCTCTCTCAAAAATAAATAAACATTAAAAAAAGTTTTTAAAAACAGGACCCCACGCCCAGTGGCCGAGTGTCCGTCCTCACCTTGCTGCCTGTGAGAGGCATTCGATGTACCTGCGCAGCTCTTCCTCCAGAAACTGCTCGTCCCGGGTGCTCCTGCGGCCCCTTTTTGTCTCCCTTGAGCGTCTCCCATGAGCGTCTCCATGTCTTCCCACCCTGTGAATGCGGGGGGTCCCAGCGCTCAGTTACTATGTTCCCCATTCCCTGCCCACATGCTCCCCGGGGACCCCCTCCAGGCCCTTAGCTTTACACACCATCCTCGTGCGGGTGACCTCAAATTGCTCACTCCAGCCCTGACTCGATTCGTCACCTCCTAAAATGTTCACGCCCCGAGACTTCCCATGTCAGGAAACGGCAACTGCGGTGGGCCCTCGTGGGCGCGAGTCAGGCCGGATCCCTTCTCTTTCTTTTCCCTCATCGGATCCATCAGCAGCCCTGCTGGCTCTAGATCCGGAACCCACGGGCATCTTCAGAGCCCTCATCCCTCCCTGTGGGCCACACTGCACGACCACTGGAGCCCTCTTTCAGGATTTCCTTTGAGCACATTCCATCTGTCGTTGCCTGGAAGCCCCCGGCAGCTCTGATGCTACTCAAGGATTACAAAGCCCCGGCTCTTGCTACCTGTGTGAGCTCCTCTCCTGCCTGCCCGCCCTTCTCCGGCCTCGCTGGGTCGATGCCCCCTGCATGCTCCCCTCTGGGGATGCTGCACACCTACCTTCCCGGCTTGGGGTGCTTTCTCCCAGATGTCCTGGTAGCCCCTCCCTCCCCCCACGCGTCTCTCAAGTGTCACCTTCGTGACCGCCCTACATACAAGAGCACCCTCATCCCTTCTCTCATCTTCTCTCTCCCCCACCGCCCGGCTCTGCATGGCACTGCCCGCAGCCCCTCGAAGAATCCAAGGGGCAGGAATTCTGACTCCTTGTTCGCGGCTCTGCCTCCTGGTGCCTGGAGAAGGGCCCACTCTGCCGCAGGGACCCAGCAAGTCATTTCTAGAATGAATAAATTTCAACCTGTGCCCTCGATTAATAAACAACAATTCCATGTCCTCCTTTAATATTAATTTAAGTTTCGGAAATTAAATGCAATGACTGAAAGGGAAAAAAATCGCTCAAAATTTGAATCTGCATTTTTATCACTAATAACGATTATAAAAAATTTATGCAAATTTTAAAGATTCAAACTGTACAGAAATGCATAATAAAAAGTGAAAGATGATCCCGTCCACGTTTTCTCCCGTTACTGTTTCTTCCCCTAACACTTTCCCCGGTTCTACACCTCTGTCGGCAGTTTTGTGTACGTCATTTCTCTGTGTAGATAATACACACACACACACACACACACACACACACACAAACTTTTTTTAATGGTATCTTGTTCTTACTATATAGCTCCTTCTTTTTTTCCACCTAAAAATACACCAAAGATATTTTTCTATGCTAATACCTCTAGATCTTCGTTGACTGATCTGTTTTTCCCCCTCCCTCCCTCCAGGAGCACACACCACTTGTTAAGATCACTGTTTGTTTTTTCTCATTGCCAAGTAGTATTCCACTGTACACATAAACCACATCTTCTTTATGAAATCCTGCCATTTGCAGCGACATGGATGGAACTGGAGAGTATTATGCAAAATGAAATAAGTCAGAGAAAGACAGATATCATATGTTTTCACTCATATGTGGAACTTGAGAAACTTAACAGAAGACCGTGGGGGGAGGGAAGGGGCAAAAAATTGTTATAAACAGAGAGGTAGGGAAGCAAATCATAAGAGACTCTTAAATACAGAGAACAAACTGAAGATTGTTGGGGGGAGGGAGAGAGGGGAAAATGGGTGCTGGGCACTGAGGAGAGCACTTGTTGGGATGAGCACTGGGTGTTGTATGGAAGCGATGAACCACGGGAATCTACCCCCAAAATGAAGAGCACACTGTACACACTGTGTGCTAGCTAACTTGACAATAAATTATATTTAAAAAAAAAAAAGATCACTGTTTAAATGCCCCTCCCTGGAAAGCCTGGATTATCTGAATCGAGTGTGGCTTTTCCCATGTCAGGACCTTCCTGGCACTTTTCCCCATTGGTCTCCTGCCTGTAGTGTGGCTACTTGCTTCTCTGATTCATTAGATTACAAATTCTCCGGGGACCAGGCCGTGGGTGTCTTCTGTAGGTTTGTATCTTCCATAGGCGTGGGCTCAGTAGATGCTTAGATGGATGAATGGGCAGGTAGGTGGAAAATGAAAAGAAGTAGCTTCCCTTCCATTTTTTTTCCTGACTAAAGACACCTCAGCATGCGTCATAACACAGATCTTGCAGGGCTGCTGGCTGGAGCCTGAGCTCCCTCACTTCAGTCCATCAGGTGAAATTGCCGGCTTGCTTGGCCACGGTGTGTGTGACACGTGTTGGCACTTTTAGAAACAAATAAACAGCAGTAACGATAATAACAGTAAAAATTACTGTTACCACTTAATTGCGTGCTTACCCTGGATGAGCACTGGGCTTAAATGCTTTATATACATTGTCATCTTTAATTTTCCACAGCCTCTATGAATTAGATACTGTTATTATTTCCATTTTATAGAAGAGGCTCAGAAAGGTGAAGGTACCAGCTCAGGGAACGCACAGCCACCCGGTGACAGTGGCGGGACTTGAACCAGGGCTGTGTGAGTCGCAGCCCATCCCTGCACCTCTCCGACGGAGAGCCAGGCTCGTGCGGAATGTTTCTTCCTGTTGGAACGGATGGCCTCTCTGATCGCAGAGAGCAACCCACCTGTGATTACTAGATTACTATGGAAACTTTTTTCTTCCCCCGGAGAAAGTAGTTCTTTCGGGCGCACATAAAGCTGGTAGTGAAAAGGCTCTCCAGAAAAACAAACTCTACCCCCGGCCTCAAAGAAAAAAATTCCTAATGTGGCTCTAACAAGGTCAGCCTCAGCTCCCTGACGCCTTGATTTCCATGGCCGCCTTCCTGCCTTAGCAAAGAGAAGATGAGCTGAGGAGTTAGAACCAGGAGAATAAACAGTTGGGTCCCAAGTGGTTTGTTCTATAAGCGGTAAACACTTTGGACAGCGTCATCAACTGTTTGTCAAACCCTGGGTTTTACAAAACTGAGTTTAAAAGAAAAAAAAAGCTATCTGCAGAGATTTTGTTAAAGTTCCACTTGGTTAGCATGCTTGCAACTCACACTGTAACAAAGCTTTAATATAATTAAATTTTAAATTCCATGTAGAATCTAGTGGGTAGGCAGATGTACCGGTATGTTAAACTTTATGTCGCTTGAAAATGGTTTTCAAGTACATCAGAGGGAGACCATCCAGCTGTAAAATTATCTGCTTTATGATGCCACATCACAGCTCTGATCTTTTTCTTTTAATTAAAAATGTACCTTAAAGTTGAACCGTCCCCACTCTCGGCTACCTCTTTGCCTTTTTCTTAAAATATACCGACAGACGATGAGGTAGCGTGGCTGTTCCGTGAACCTTTGGGGATGTTTACGCAGGAAATCACTTTTCAATTAGATATTAATTTTTGTGGCTCTTGAGCTGGGCTCGGGCCGGGCCAAAGGTTAGCCTTCAGGTATCTGCTGTAGTCCAGCTGTGAGGCCTTTGGCGCGTCACACCTTCCACACTCTTGTACCAGTTCCAGGAATGGAAAAAAAAAAAGCCTTTCTTGTGACTTTTTGATGTCTGATTTTTTTTTCTGTGAGAAGTTATCCCTTTAATTTCAGAGATGTTAATTACATAGATGTTTCATTCTCTGTTAAAAAACAGACCACCTACAGCCAGGTGGTTGGTCATCAGCCATTGACCCCTTGATATGGCTAAAGCTCCCAGATCCTTCACAGAAGACCATAAAGGCAGTGGACTTGGGCACCTAGGTAATGGCCTTTGCAGGGGAAAAGGACATGGAAGGGCAAAGTGGGGGCTGGAATCCTCCCCAAGCCTGGTTCTAGTGGTAGCTAATTAACAGCTGTAAATACACTCAGTGTTACTTTTTAAATGAGATCAATCTTATAACACACCTATGATAGAGCCTTGTACACAGCAAGCCCTGAATAAATATTGGCTATTATTGAGATTATGAATATTTTATTCTTCTAATTATAATCAGATCCTGGTAGTCTCTCTTTAGGATCCTTCTGGAACCTACCAACAGGCAGAAGGAAGGGAAACAAGCAATGCCTTGCATGGCCCGGGAGAGCCATCAGCCGCCAGACAGGGCTGGTAATGGAGGGGCCATCTCGTCATGTCCCCAGCTATCAGGACAGAGAGTGGGGGCTCCTAGCTGAGAACGTGCTTGTGTAGACACACAGTCAGCTGAGGAGGAGATGGTTTCCTGGACCCCCACCCCCACCCCATCTCTCTGATAGCTTGGCTGCTTCCCTTCATCCCAGCTCGCTCTGCATCAGGAGGGGCCGGGCTAAGCCTCAGGAGTTGGCTGTTTCTTGTCGCCCACCGTTATTTGCTGGGGCGGCTGCCTGGGTGCCCCTGCCGTCGTAGCCCTGACGACCGCCCTCCCGGGCTGTATGCAGAATTGCCGACCACAGGGTGTCTCCTTGGATGTTAAGGAACCTTCTGGCTTGCGGTGGCCCCTCTGCTTTCTCTCACCCCTACGGGCATCTGTACCATCCACACCCTGTTGCAAGACGTGAGCTTCCTTCCGTTGCTCTGGGATGTGGCTGTGATGATGCTGTGGGAGAGCAGCGATCTGGGCCCCGCAGCCCTCTAGGCACCGGGGGTTTGTGGGAGGTTTGCTGAGCGGGGGCCGGGCTTGGGAACAAGGGACCCCGTGTGGAGTGACTTGCTCTGGGGGCACAGGAGAAACCAGCTTTCTCCTCCCTCCTGGGACTTCCAGTTGACTGGCCTGAGAAACAGCCCACATGCATATGAGTCTGGGGTAGGATGTGGGGGCATCCTCCACAGTGCGGGTGGGACCGTGTCACAGATGCTTCCGGATGCAGCATCGGCTTCCTGGAAGACGTGGGGACCAAAACAGAGGGGGAGGAGGCCGGTGAGGCCCAGATGGGGGGCCTCGCTGACTGGGGATTGTGGGCCAGCCTCACACAAGGTGCTGTGTTTGGGGCTGGGGTGGCCACTGCTGGAGGAGAGAGTCAACACAAGGCCAGCTGATGTTGGTGACAGGCTCATTACCTCTCTCTGACTGACACAGGACAGTCAGGAGGGGACGTACTGGCCAGGCTGCCTCGTGGCTCTTCTCACGCTTGCTGCCGTCTCAGTTGAGGTGCTGTGTGGCTGCCCTCGTCAGGAGGCGGGTGACTTCAGGGTGCAGTGACAGAAAGAGGGCCTGGCCCAGCGTGGCCTGCAGCTCTGTGACCACGGGCAGGCGACACCCCCTCCCTGGGCCTCAGCTTCCTTCCCTGGAAAATAGGGTTCAGCTAGCAGAGTTCAAGGTCCCAACAGGCCGCACACATTGCGGATGCTGATTTTGCTGTTTTCATTTCTGCGCTGGACTTGGTTTTCCCGAGCTAAGATCCACGTGGGAGGAGAGGGTCTAGATCCTTTCTCTCAAGGAGGCCTGAAAAGAGGATGGGCTGCTGATCTAACAGCATGCTGGCCCCCCAGGGGCTGTGGGGAGGAGTGCCAGGCCAGAGCTCGTGGAAACCTCAGAGCTGCCATGCAGAGAAGGGCCTGGGCGTGGGCTCTGAGGGTCCACAGCCCCTGGGGGGTGTCACTAGCAAGGTGACATGGGCCACAAGCCAGCTGCGGTCCAGGGAGGCGTGTTGTCGAGAACTACGCCCTCAGACTGTTGGCAGAAGATGTCGGTCTCCACTCTAATCGTTATAAGTATTTTGAATATCAATCTCATCCTCGAGTGTTAGTCTCCGTGAGAAGCAAAACCCTTCCTTGAGACACCGCCAAATGCTCCATGGTCAGCGTCGTTCAGGACCGCCTCGGGTGTGCGAAGCCAGAACCAGTCATGCTCTGCCTGCCTCGCCCAGCTCCTGAGCGTCCACAGTCGGCTTCCTCCAACTGTTTCTCTGGATGGAACTGGCTTTTCGGGTCTGATTATTTCGATCTTGGCTCGATTATTCCTACTTGGCTTCTTGGGGGGCCCCTTCCCTGCGGCCACCTGTCAGCTCTGTTCCATGGCAACGGCCCACATCTCCAGGCAACGGTGAGATTCTTTTCTCCAAGGAACCAACATGTCCTGGGTGTCAACACGCCCAGTGTTCTCACCTTCTCCCACGAAGTCCTCACAGAGCACTGACGGCACAGGCCTGAAGAGGTGTGCCCCCAGCTGCAGGGCAGACACCCCCTTTCCCAGTCACAGGACAAAAAGGTGTTTTTGGTCACCCTGAAATACTGACTCTTAGGAATTTAGATAAAGCAACTCAGATGTCAAAGTACATTACTGCCACTAATTTAGTTGTAAGAACCTGTAGAAAATCATACGTATGTGACCTAAGTTCTTTGTGGAAATGTGACTTCTTCATTCTTGTGTTTTGCAAAATGGTTTTTATTCATGCTCTCTGTGTGCATGTTGCCCGATCTCCCTGAATGTGAGCTTTCTCATCTGCACAGCAGATGGGATGCGCTTCTGGCGTTTGAGGCACGATGCTACACTGGACATGTTATCCTGTGTGTCTGTGTCGGCTCAAGACACAGACACTGTGTCACAGACACTGGAGACACTGGAGGCTGGAAGTCAGCACCAGGATCCTGGCAGGGCGACATATGAATTTAGGGGGGACACAGTTTAGTCCACAGCACCAGGCCGTGAGGCCCAATAGATATAACATAGGGCAGGTTTCTTAAATTTGCGTTGTAAGTGCGCGCTGTGGTCTCCGAATTGTAAGGACTCACTCTTGTTGCAAGAGCTGTTTGCCAGGCTCGTTTGTACAGATGTTAGTTGTAACTGAAGTCCCACCTCTCAGGGTAATTCCTAAAATGGTGACAGGTTTGTTTGCTACCTTTACCGGTTTCATCTGATGACCCCTGTGAGCATCCCAAACTCGTACTGACTGAGGCTTTAGCTAATGTGTCTCCTCCAAAAGTACTTTATTACTCAAAGCAGAGCAACTGCGAGAATGTTCCCTGTCATTTGAACACTTGGAAGTTGTCAGCTGGAAGTTGGTCGTTTGTACCTCATGGCAAACCACCAGGTGACACCCCTTGCTTATTTGTCCCATTTCACAAGTGTAGAGCAAGACATGGGGTGGCTGGGCCACTGGTCAGAGCCGCACGGCCAGACTTGAACCCGGATGGATTCTCTTTCTCCCAGAGTTGTGTCCTTTGGGTCGTATCCCTGGGCTCTTGAGGGGAAGTGATGGGAGGAAAGGGTGGGGGGTTCAATGACCCGGCTAAGACCTTCCAGGGGATGAGTTTCAAAGAAAGTGCTTGGTCAGAGCCCCTCTTGCCGAATCTCCTAAGATCCGTATTAGCCCCCAGAGGCAAGGATGCCTCCTCCGCACGGGGCTGGCCCTGAGTCCTTCTGCCTTTCCCTTCCTGGGCCCGGGGCGGGGAGCACACCTTTCTGCTGCTCCCCCGTGGCTTATGTGTGGCTCCAGATCCTTCTCCATCTTGCCTTAAATAAGAGCTGTAGTCGGCTGCCAGCTTTTTCCTCCGTTGTATTTATGGAAGCCACTAAAACCTTCAAAAAAAGGCTTAATTCAATGTGAGGTTCTATCTTTGAAGAAATTTGTTTAATAGCGCAGGGAAAATTGGGCTTTCAGCACAGGAGGAGCAGGCCTTCGCTGTAACTCAGAGAGGCAGTGGGACTGGAGAAGGCAGTGCCGGTGAAGCCGGGAGCTTAGGAGGAGGTGGTGGACGCCGGGTGGGGCCAAGCCCAAGCAGAGGGCTCCCAGGGAAGGCAGGGTGACAGGAAAGTGCCTGCTCAGTGTCTGGTGACCCTGGGGAGGAGGCCGGAGCCAGAGCCTGGGCCGCCAGGAATGGGTGGTATTGATCCATGAGTCTGTGAACCCCTAGGGGGTCGGGGATCTCAGTCACCTGGGCACCTGCATGCGGCCAGCCATCCGATGGTGGCTTCCTGGCTGGGTGTGTGACACGTCTGAATCAGTAGAAGGAGAGGCGGCCGTTAAGGGAAATGAGTGTGGTGTGGTGCTTTGTGGTGTGGAGGAAAGAGCTGGGGATTAGCCCAGTCCTGGGTTCAAATCCCCCTCTGCTGTTCGGGAGCTCTATGGCCTTGCACCAGTTGCCTAATCGTCCCGACTGCCAACCTGTGTCATGCAATGGGGACAGTTCCTACCCCTGGACAGCTGCGTGCAAGGGGTATCGCTTCCATTTCCCGAGCGCCCAGTGTGCACGTGGCGCTAGCCGCATGCCTGAATCGCCTCATTTTGTTTAAATGAGATGTTTCTAAAGGCCCTGCTGCTCAGTGAGGGCAGCTCCGTCTCTGCCTCCACGAGAACTGGGCAGCGGGTTGTTCCAGAAGCAGCCCATGAGCCCGCCTCCCCCTCGCTGTGCGATCATCTGGGGCCTGGGAATGTTAAACGTCCACTCTCACAGCTGCGGCAGGGGAAGGCACTCTCGCTAAAGGCGTGGACAGATACGGATGCGTGGGAAGGTTATCTTTCAATTAAGAATGGGGGTAATTTTTCCCGCCTGGAGTCTCGTCCAGGAATATCCGTTTCACTGGTTTGGCGAGTAGCCGTGTGGAGGCTGCCTGGCCGGTTGCTGGCCTCTGTGGTCTTCCTTTCCCTCCACGCCGGGCGCCCCCAGCATCCTGAAATTTCCTCCTGGATCGAGCCCCAAGCAGGGACCTGGGCACCTGTCCCTGGGCTCAGAGACCTGTCCTGCGTCATGGGGCTGGGTCCCCCCTGGACAGCTGGAATGAGGGGCCGCTGAAGTGTCAGGTGGGGGGGGGAGGAGGGCGGGTGGCCCTCCAGATGTCAGTCCTACTTCTTTCCGTTAAAAATTAAAACTTTTCTTTTTAGAGCGGTTTTAGTTTCACGTTAAAAGTGAGGGGAAGGTACAGGGAGTGTTCATGTTCCGCCCTCACCACACGCAGCCTCCCAGATTACCAACGTCCCCACCAGAATGGGACTTTCCAGACAGCTGGTGGACTTGTGTTGACACGGGGGCCACACTCGGTGTTGGGCCTCCTGTGGCTTTGGGCGAGTGTGTAACGGGCAGGGACCCACCACTGTGCTGTCACGCAGAGTATTTGCGCTGCCTTGAAGCTCCTCTGCACTTGGCCCACTCATCCCTCTCCCCCTCCCCCAAACCCCTGGCAACCACTGATCCTTTTACTGTCTCCAGTTGTGTTTTTTCCAGAATGTCACATGGTTGGAATCCTGCACTGGGTGGCCTTTTCAGATCAGCTCCTTGCACTTAGTGATGCGCACTTAACCTTCTTCCATGTCTTTTTATGGGCTTGGTAGCTCATTTCTTTTTGGTGCTGAGTCATATCCGTTGTCTGGATGGACCACAGTTTATCCATTCACTGACTGGGCACATCTCGGTTGCTGCCCAGTTTGGGCAATTATAGATAAAGCCGCTATAAACCTCCCAAGTTTTTATGTGGACACAAGTTTTCAACTCCTCTGATTAAATATGAAGGGAATCGATTGCTGGGTTGTATGGTGAGAGCATGTTTAGTCCTGAAAGAAACCAGCAACCTGTCTCCCACAGTGGTCGCGCCATGTTGCATCCTCACCAGCCGCGAGTGAGAGTTCTGGCTGCTTCCCATCGTCCCGGTACTTGGTATTTGTCAGTGTTCTGAATTTCAGCCATTCTAATAGGGGTGTGGTGGTGTCTCATTGTTGTTTTAATTTGCATTTTCCTGATGACATGTGACGTGGAGCATCTTCTATGCTTACTTGCCGTCATGTTCCCTGCCTTTTCCGCTCGCCCCCTGTAGGCCTGGCCTCTGCACTCACTACCAGGCATTCTGACCTATCAGAGGGTGGAGTGGGTCCAATCCCAGCTTTGCCAGCTTCTGGGTGGGCATCCAGGGCTCTGCTGTTCCAGCCTGGGGTGCAGCCAGCCACCTGTTCAGTCCTGGAACACCCAGAAGTCCAGCGTGTCACCTGTTCACCAGCTTCTAGCTCTTGCCTCCTGTATCAGGGGCTGCCGGGGCCTCTGGGTGTGGCTGTCCCGAGGCGGTCGCTGTGTAGCACTGACCTGCACACATGGGCAGCACTTCTCTTGTCCAGCCCACTGTTGGGACATCTGCTCACTTGGTTCTTTGCCCAGCTTGACTGCGGGTCCCCAGGGTCAGAGCCTGACTTGCTGTGCCCAGGCCCCAGTGTCTGCTCAGGGCCAAGCACAGATAAGGGCACAGCTTTGTTTGTTAGCTTGTTCACAGATGTCAGAATACACGTGTGCCCTGTGGGCACATCTCGGAGGAATAGGAGGGACACAAGTGGCCGGTGCTCCTGAGCACTTCTTCTGGTGGCCTGGCACCTCCACACGTCACCGACCCTGCCAGCTGCCCAGAGACCGGGATGGGGCAGGGGCTCCTCTGGGGACTTGGGGGTGGGGCAAGGTGACGCATGGGTCCCTTCTTGCTGGTCTCCAGCCAAGCCACAGCTGGGTTGAGAGGGTCAGCTTTCCCTGCAGGGAGCTGGGAGTCCCTGGGGCCTCTGGTTCGGCTTGGAAGGGGCAGGCCCTCCTGGGGGAGGGAGCGTTTGTGTCTGAGAGCATTGGCCTGTCTTCCTGAGCAGCAGAAGGGCTCTCTGGCAGAGAGGATGGTGGCCAACAAGCTGGAACCTAGAAGGCTCGGACCCTGAAAACAGGCTCTTGTGGCAACATGAGCAGGGCTCCGACGCCTCCCACCCAGTAGGATCTGCTCATTCCCCGCCTCCTTATTGTGATCAAATGCAGCAGAGGATGCTTTTCCCTCTGCAGCCCGTAGCTGTAGAAATCCTTCAGCCCAGGATTATAGTTTGGTCATTACACCTCTGTGTGGTCTAGGGCTGGCTGCTTAGCCTCTCTGGGCCTGGGATAATAACAGCTATCTCCTAGGTCTATTTGGAGGATCAAATGAGTTAATGTCCATTAAGACAGAGTGTCAGTAACATGGGTTATTTCTTGTTTGGGTCTGAGCCCCAGGCTAGGTTTCCTGGCTGATCTCAGACACATTGGGTGCTTAGCTCTCAACGGATGGCTGTTCCGAAGCTTTGGGGGAAGGGACGCATCTGGCCAAATTCCCAGAATAACTTGTGCCTGGGCAGGCAGCCAGAAGGTCACAGCCAGGCCAGAGGTGCTGACAGTGCCCATGTGAGAGGAGGCGGGGAGATGAAGAGGGAGAGTAGGCAGCCTTTATGGCAGTGGGAATCTTGACCACAGTTCACCGAATCATGGTAGGGCCTTCATTCCTTTGTTGTTCTGCAAGGCTCGTGATGCCAGGTGAGCTTCCATATTGTTCATTTCATTGTTGGGAGAGGGATCGCCCACGATTCAAACAGGGAAACTGAGACTCAAGACATTCAATTGAACAAGGCGATGGTGGCATTGGACTCCAGCGGCCAGGCTGTTCTTACCCAGCAGTGCAGCGGCCTCTCCAGAGAAGTCCTCCCCTGATGCTGTCAGGGGCAGGAGGGGGTGACCATGAACTCTGAGCACTGTCCAAGGTCCAGGAGGAGGAAGGCGGATGCAGGCGGAGCGCTGGAACCCCTACCGGACCCCAGCAGCCGCCCGCCGCCTTCACAGCCCACCGTAGTCTTGCCTAGGAGGCCCTGGCTGGCTTTGCAGGATGGCCCAGACAGACAGGTGGACACAGCGCCCATGGGGACTGGCTGGGCGTGGTTCATTGGGCAGGAGCAGAGATGCTTGTCCAAGTGGAAGGTGGCAGAGGGGAAGTCATGTAGCCACAGCGCGTAACGAGGGAACATCCCTGCTTCCTCCATTGTAGGGGACTGTGTCGGGTCAAGGAGTAGAGATGGGTTTCCTCGAAGGCACGAAAGCCGTACACCTGTGCTTCTCAACCTTGGTGAGAAGCCAAGGGTGTCCCGTGTGGATAAGTCTTTGCAGTGGGGCCACCCTGGGCCCTGCAGGATACCCAGCAATGTCCTTGATCCCGGCCCGCTAGGTGCCAATAGCACCCACCCTCACCCCCAGCTGGGACCGCCATGAGTGTCCCAGACATTGCCCACTATCTGCTGGGGGCAGGGGTGGGCAGAAACACTGCTCTACACAGTGCAAAGATACAGATTCCTGGAGATCGCGGGACTGAATATCGGCATGTGCAAAAGGTGCTGGGGTAGGGGCCGTTCCTTCTGGATGCTCCGAGGGAAATGACCTGGGTCTGGGTCGGACATATGAGGGGGGCAGTTTGTTTCCCTTCCAATATTGTCGCTGCTATCTGATGCTGCAGACAGGCAGGGAAAGAAGGCTTTGGTTTTGCCCGAGCAAAGCAAGCAGGCATTGTGTGCTGTGCATATATTGATTGACTCATCAAATGATCTGCCTCAGCTGCCTGCATTTGTTTATTGGGTGAAAATTAATGCCACAGATGTTTACTGTATAATAGGATTTGAAATCTGTTGTGGGGAGCAACCGTTGAAACCATTGGGCCAAGAATGAGAAAAACGCTCCAGCATAAAGAAGGATTCGGTTCACTAAGTAACACACGGTGCTTGCTGTCAGATGCTAACGAGAGACATGGGCCTCCTCTCTCCTTTTTGGCCAGTGTTGGCTGGCACATGTGTCTCCTTGGCTTTCTTCTGCACTGTGCTTCGATGTGGCCCCTTCTAACGTGTTTCCATTATTGAGAGAGCTTCCCCCACAAGGGAGCACCCCAGCCCCTCAGTCATCATTAGCACCGGTGTGGGCCTAGGTCTACCTGCTTGCTTGCTTGCTTGCTTGCTTGCTTGCTTTCTTTCTTTCTTTCTTTCTTTCTTTCTTTCTTTCTTTCTTTCTTTATTCCTTTCTTTCTTGAGAGAGAGAGCAGGGGAGGGTCAGAGACAGAGGGAGACACAGAATCTGAAACAGGCTTCAGGCTCTGAGCTAGCTGTCAGCACAGAGCCTGACACGGGGCTCAAACCCACGAACCGTGAGATCATGACCTGAGCCGAAGTCAGATGCTTAACCAACTGAGCCTCCCAGGTGCCCCTACCTGCTCTCTCTCTGTTTATCTCTTTCCAGTGGGCAGCGAGCAGCTCTTACTGCCCAGCAAGGCCGTGTGGACCTTGGATGTGTGGGGACTTCCCTGGCGATGCCCCTCTTGGCTCCGGCCACATCCCTGCGCTCTGCTGTTTGGAGCCAGATCTCTGGATATTACTGTCCTTTAAGATGTGAGCTCCTCTGTCTTCCCAGAGCATCTAAACCACAAAACAGAGAAGAGCTATGGAGGTGCAGCCGATTTCAAGGGCTTTTGTCATGGATCAGGGCAGATGGGAACCCCAGTGCTTTCTTACTGGGCTCTCCCCTCTTCCTCCTCTGGCTTTGGGGAGAGTCTCCCAGCATGGGTTGCTGGTGCCGTGCGGGTGACCACTGGGAGACCCTGGAGGGAACCTTCTTTCTGGAAGGGCTTCTTCACACAGGCTCAGGAGCACACACTTCATTTGTATTTTCCCTTATGTTTTTTTTCTTCAACTGGCTCTGATTGGATTCACCACAGATTAACATTTTCCATTATACGTTATAATGTGTTTTTTTAAAACCAAATCTCCCTTCACAGATTGCTGTCTTTATAATATAGGAATTATTTCTCAGTCACTTTAAAAGTCCTGCTTCATTAGCTTGGTGACTGTTTGGTAATTTGCAAAGTCACTTTCACAAGTTTTAATACCACCCAGTTGAGAATCACAGTCATAAATGTATTAGATCTTAATAGTGTTATGATTCTGTCTGAAGTGAAAAAAAATTAGAATCAGTAATTAGCTCTGACCTCCACACGAGCCTACACTGTGCAAGAGATGATGTCCATTATGCCATCAAAGCAGCCGGAATCTTCTGGTGAGGCCTTGGAGCCCTTGGTCTGGGCTTTTTGTGGTGACAAAAACGTGCACTTCCCTGTTCCTGCTTTGAGTGGCTCAGAGCCCTTCCTTCCATATAAAGCATCTTCTAGACTCAGCCCTCCAGGGGAATACGCAGGGGAGGCGTGGCTTCCAGCCACTGCCCAACAGACACATGGAAGCCCCCAAGCTCAGCCTCCAGCTCCAGCTTTCAGTTTTGACAGGTGGTGCTCCCCACTGGGAGGATGAATCCGGAGGCTTCTGTTTGGATTTTTGCTGTTGGCGTTGACCCTTTCCTCCATCTTTCCATGTCGAAGCCGCGCCTGAGTGGTGCCGAGAGAGGTGAGAGTTGACAAGGGCAGTGATATGGGTCCCTGCTCTGAGTGTCTGAGCCCCAGGTGGGGAGATGGGGCGGGATGCTCGTGCCTGGGCGCGTCTTCTCTCTGCTCCATGGTCAGCAACGCCTCTGCGCACGGTACCCGGAGGTCCCTCGGGGTCCCCGCTGGCCGCACAGCCGTAGACCACCTCCCGCTCCGGAGTCAGGCTGGGTGGGGTGGGAGGAACCTGAGCCTCACGCTGCTTTGTCATGTTTCGTTTGCCCTGATTAATTTCCGTGTGAGCCAGAGGGAGTGGTGCTCACCCCCAGCCTCTCACAGATGTTGCAGGCCAAGGTTTTGTGGCCAAATCGATTTTGACATTTTGATAAGAACCCATTCGCCGTGTTCTGTATTTTGAATCTTTGACTCTAAGCTGTTCTGAAAACCAGCTGTGAACCTAAATCTTGTTTGTAAAATCTGCATACTGCATCAGCAGCAGAAACTGCCAGAACCCCGAGGTCATTTCATAGACACTTGAAGCGAGTTAGGTGGGATGGGTGATATTGGATCGCGGTAGTTTATCAGACTTCTGCCGCAGGAGGCACCGCGAGAGATGCATAATGAATGTCTCGAACCCGCTTGTGTCTCTTGCGGTGTTTGGAATGCAAAAAAAAAAAAAAAAAATAGAGCTTTAATGGAAATATTTTGTATTCATGAAAAAGACAAAGTCCTTGCTCTTAGGAAACTTGGTTGCAGAGTAAAACTGGGCGTTTGCACCAGGAGCCGGGGACCTTTCTTGCCTGGTTGAAGGAAAAAAAATGAAGGATAGGATTAGAAGCATTTTAGGCCACTGTTTAAAGGCACACACCTTCCGTCCAGCTTGAGCGTCGATTCACAAGCGTTATTTGAGTGAGAGAGAGGGGAGCGATCGGGCACCACCCTCATCAGGGAGCGAGGCTCTGTCTCTCACTCCATTGTAGGCGACCCTCAGAGGAAATCACGTGACCCAAAGGAGAGAAGCAGTGTGCTAGGAGAAAGTCTTGGACCAAGAGGGAGAGGAGGACGCCCGAGATGGTGATGGACCAGCGCTCCTGTCTTCCCTCCCTTCTGGTGGACATTCCACCTGAGGCATTTGATGGGTGGGAGGGATTGAAGCCCCCCAGGCCCCATCCCCAACTGGCCCCTTGCACAAGGGCACTGCCACTTCTCGGTCCTGGGCATGCATGGCCATCTTCGTCTTCTCTTGGCTTCGGGCCCATTTGTGTGAGAGGGAGGGATTCTGGGTCCGGGGTGTGTTTTATGAGTGACAGTGCATGTGCCACAGAAGACTAGAGTGTGACATGTGACATGGAACCGAGGCCCCAGGAACCGGGAGCAATTGGCCCTGAGCTTCTGTTATGGTCCTGCCACTGGCTTCCTATATAGCCCTGAGCATAGCAGATCGCTCCTGGGGACATCAGATGTCCCAGACGTGCCTAGCGGTGTTGGACTGGAAGGTTAGCAAGGGCCCTGGAGACTGCAGCTGTGAGCGAGCCCTTGCTTTCCCACCACACGGACTTGCGTTGTCTTCGTGCAGAGTGAGGTTGGGCTCATGGGGGGTACTCTAAACCCCTCGTATGAGAGAGCAGTGCCAACTTCAGGGAGCACGGGCATCCAGACCCACATGTGTAGTTTAGGGGCACCCTTTTCTGGAGTTAGAAGATGAATGGACCAAACCCAGGAGGAACCCCCCCCCCCCCCAATGCCACCTGGAATTCCTGTGTGTGGGTGTTGTGGTTCCACAGCCTGGTGCTGCCCAGCTCCAGGCTATACATCTCCCTGGTCCAGTTGCCATTCATTTCTCCATTCATTCAGTTCCACAGGTATTAAGCACGTCTTATAGGTCTAGCTCTGTGCCAAGAAGGAGATGCAATGATGAATAAGAGATTGTCTCTGTCTTCAAGGAGCTCACAGTCTAGTGGAGGAGGCAGACACGTCACAGGCTGGTTATCAGATAATGTGAAGAGGAAGAGATACATATGTGGGGGTAGAGAGAACGGTGCCCAGCTGGCTTGGGGCCAGAGAGGGCTTGTGGCTATGACAGCTGAGCCGAATTCCCTTCGGCCTGAGCACCCTTTGTCCCACACTGAGCAGTCAGCTGAACCACAGACATCATGTTTGGGAGAGGCCGAACCAGGCCCCATGGTGAATACAAAATAGCATAAGGTGTTTTTCACAAGTTGCTCACAGCTCAGCCGAGCCCGACTGGACTTTCTCACCCCAAGACCAAGGCTATTGCAAAGTATGTGCACTTAGGCATAGCTGCTGTCCTTTGGGTGGTTTTATGGCCAGTGTTTACTTTCATGGCAAGGAGAACATTCATGATCTTCAGATTATCTGGACCAAGTCATATTTTCAACACCGTAAAGACAGTATTACTTTTATTGTTTGCATTATTCTTTCTGCACGAGACCATGACCACGATTCACTAGTTTCTCTTACTATTGCCGTTGGCTGATGAGCCTGCAGGGACTATAAGAGGGAAGAGGGAGGCTCTTAGCGCAGAAATTCTCAATCACCTGCTTTGTTTTTGAGAGAACCATGAGTTAGAAAGAATTCTTATGCAGAAAAAAGTAGTTGATAAAAATCAACACAAATTAATGAAAAAAACTTTAAGCAAGTTAGAGGTAGAAAGTCCCTTTCTCAGTGAGATGAGGCGTAAGTATAAGTGTCAAAACTTTATAGTACAGGGAATGCAAATTAAAACCTCAGGTATACAACACACCAGCCACCTGGTTAGCATTAAAGGAAAACGGAAGTTACCAAAAGTTGGCAAGTGTGAAGAGTAATAGGAAATATTGTACATTGTTGGTGGGGATACAGAATGGAATGGCCACTTTAGAAAAATATCTGACATGTTCTTACAAACTAATATATATCTACCCTATAACTCAGCAATTCCTCTCTTGGATATTTACCAAGAGAAGTGAAGATATATGTTTACAAAAACACTCATGTAAGAATGTGCTTGGCAGTTTTGTTCAAAATAATTCAAAACAGTAAGCAACTCAGGTGTCTACCAACAGGTGAATGGATAAAGACAGGGGTATTCATACAGCGGAACAATACTGCGCAATAAAAAAGGATGTTACTGATATATACCACATCATGGATGCATCTCAAAAACATCATGGCAAGTAAAAGAAACCAGATACAAAAGAGTGTATATTTACATGAATACTGTAGATTGGGCAAAACTAACCTATGGTGAAAAAAAATTCACAGCGGTGATTGCCTCTGCTGTAGGTGATGGTGTCTGCAGTTGTGTTGGGAAGAGACACAAGAGAACTTTCTTGGGATATAAGAGTGTCCTATACCTTGACAGATGTCTGGGTTACAAAGATATGTGCCTTTGTGAAAATTCATCCTGTGGTGCATTGGAGATCTGTGCATTTATTCTACTCTGTAAATGTTCCCTAAAACAAAAAAACCCCACAAAAAACACCTGCCAAAAAAACCCCAAAAACGAACTCTAGTTAATGACCTACCTGCAGAAGGATAGAAATGTCTGCAATTTACTTTGAAATGCATCAGAAAATAAAATAGATCGATGAATGCATAGAAGGATGGCCTGATGGAGATAGTTAGAAGACAGAGCAAATATAGGGAAATGTTCATTGTAGGAGCTGGGCAGTGAGAACGAGAGTTTTCTTTGTGAAATTCTTTCGGCCTTTCTGTATGATAACTTTCATAATAAAATGGCAGAAGGAAACTAACCAATGTATCTTTCATGGATTCATACATATCTGGTTAAATCAGATAAAAAATGAAGGGAGGGGCGCCTGGGTGGCTCAGTCGGTTAAGCGTCCGACTTCAGCTCAGGTCATGATCTCATGGTTTGTGGGTTTGAGCCCCATGTCGGGCTCTGTGCTGACATCTAGCTCAGAGCCTGGAGCCTGCTTCGGATTCTGTGTCTCCCTCTCTCTCTGCCCCTCCCCTGCTCACGCTGTCCCTCTCTCTCTCTCTGTCTCTCAGAAATAAATAAAAACGTTAAAAAATTTTAAAAAAAGTGAAGGGAATTTTAAGCACAAACATCAGGATAGTGGTTGCCTTTCTGGTTGGGCTTTTGAGAATGGACTCAAAGAAATGGCCACCATGGCTTGTGTGGAATGTTCTAGTTTTTAAATTGGGGGTGAGGCGGGGGTGGGCTAATCGGTCTTTTACTTAAGGTTTGTAATTTACACGTACATAACATATATCCTTTTATGTGTTAAAGATTACATAACAAAAATTTTAAAAATGTGTAAGGCTCCGAAAAAAAGTTTTTTTAAAGGATATAATGAAACCTTAGAGGCAGGGAAGTTCAGTTTTAAATTGGCTTTTAAATAGTTTGGGTCCAAGAAGGGCTGCATTTCACTTCCAGGGTGAGCAGGAGTTCAGGAGAAGGAAGTGGTTTATGACTATATAGCAGTACCCCACATGGGGTACAAGGTGATGTTTCCTCGATTTTGGGAAGTGGCTCTTCAAATTTTGACTTTGGTTGCAGAATTTCAAAGTGATGGGTATATTCAGTATGCTTATTAGTTTTTAAATTTAAAAACAAGTTAGTTACATATAGTATAATAATGATTTCAGGAGTAGAACCCAATGATTCATCACTTACTTAGAACACCTAGAGCTCTTCCCAACAAATGTCCTCCTTAATGCCTCTTGCCCATTTATTCTATACCCCCACCACCTCCCCTCCACCAACCCTCAGTTTGTTCTCTGTGTTTAAGAGTCTCTTATGATTTGTCTCTCTCTCTGTTTTTATCTTATTTCTGCTTCTCTTCCCCCATGTTTATCTGTTTTGTTTCTTAAATTCCACATATGAGTGAAATCATATATTTGTCTTTCCCCGACTAACTTATTTTGGTTAGCATGATACCCTCTAGTTCTATTCATATTGCTGCAAACGGCAAGACTTCACTCTTTTTTATCGCCAAGTAGTATTCCATTGTGTAAACATTTGTTTACATTTGTGTGTGTGTGTGTGTGTGTGTGTGTATACCACATCTTCTTTATCCATTTATCAGTTGACGGACATTTGGGCTCTTTCCATACTTTGGCTATTGTTGATACTGGTTCTATAAACATTGGGGTGCATGTATCCCTTCGAATCAGCACTTCTGTATCCTCTGGATAAATACCTAGTAGTGCAATTGCTGGGTTATAGGGTAGTTCTATTTTTGATTTTTTGAGAACCTCCATACTGTTTTCCAGAGTGGCTGCACCAATTTGCATTCCCACCAACAGAGAAAGAGGGTTCCCATCTTTCTGCATCCTCACCAGCACCTGTTGTTTCCTGAGTTGTTAACTTTAGCCATTCTGATAGGTGTGAGGTGGTATCTCATTGTGGTTTTGATTTGTATTTCCGTGATGATGAGTGATGTTGAGCATCTTTTCATGTGTCTGTTAACCATCTGGATGTCTCCTTTGGAAAAGTGTCTCTTCATGTCTTTTGTCCATTTCTTCACTGGACTATTTGGTATTTGGGGGTGTTAAGTTTGATAAGTTTTTTTTAGATTTTGGGTACTAACCCTTTATCTGATATGTCATTTACAAATATCTTCTCCCATTCCATTAGTTGCCTTTTAACTTTGCTGATTGTTTCGTTTGCTGTGCAGAAGCTTTTTATCTTGAGAAGGTCCCAATAGTTCATTTTTGCTGTTGTCTCCCTTGCCTCGGGAGACATGTCAAGTAAAAAGTTGCTGTGGCTGAGGTCAAAGAGGTTATTGCCTCTTTTCTCCTCTAGGATTTTGATGGCTTCTTGTCTTACATTTAGGTCTTTCATCCATTTTGAGTTTATTTTGTGTCTGGTATAAGAAAGTGGTCCAGGTTCATTCTTCTGCATGTTGCTGTCCAGTTTTCCCAATACTATTTGTTGAAGTTGTCTTTTTACCATTGGCTATTCTTTCCTGCTTTGTCAAAGATTAGTTGGCCATACGTTTGTGGGTCTATTTCTGGGTTCTCTATTCTGTTCCATTGATCTATGTGTCTGTTTTTGTGCCAGTACCATACTGTCTTGATGATTACAGTTTTGTAATACAGCTTAAAATCTGAAATTGTGATGCTTCCAGATTTGTTTTTCTTTTTCAACATTACTTTGTCTATCTGGGGTCTTTTCTGGTTCCATTCAAATTTTAGACTTGTTTGTTCTAGCTCTGTGAAAAAGGATGGTGTTATTTTGATAGGGGTTGCAATATGCTTATTTTTAAATGTTAGTGGAAAAACATAGAAACTGATACAGCTGGGATTCAAACTGGTAAGTCAGACCTCAAATCCAATGACCTTTCCTCTTCACTCTCAGTAAATGATCTCACTTCCTACCTCTCCAACCAAAACAGAAGTCACGATTTAGTATTTTTGTAATCTTTGGATAAATACCTAGTAGTAAAACTGATGGATCATAGGGTAGTTCTATTTTTAACTTTTTGAGGAACCTCCATACTGTTCTCCAGAGTGGCTGCACCGGTTTGCATCCCCACCAACAGTGCATGAGCATTCCCTTTTCTCCATATCCTCACCAACATATGTTGTTTCCTGAGTTGTTAATTTTAACCATTCTGACAGGTGTGAGGTGGTATCTCATCATGGTTTTGATTTGTATTTCCTTGATAATCAGTGATGTTGAGCATCTTTTCATGTGTCTGTTGGCCATCTGGATGTCTTCTTTGGAAAAAAAAATACCTACTCAGGTTCTCTGCCCATTTTTAATTAAATTATTTGTTTTTGAGGTGTTGAGTTGTAAAGGTTCTTTATAGATTTTGGGTGCTAACCCTTTATCAGATATGTCACTTGCAAATATATCTCCCATTCTGTAGGTTGTCTGTCAGTTTTGTTGATTGTTTTATCACTATATTGTGCACCTGAGACTAATACTACACTGTATATTAAATAACTGGAATTTAAATTAAAACTTTAAAAAAGTTAAAAAACAAAAACAAAAAACCTGGAAGATATGAAAGCAGAGTGTCCTAGCCATGCCCCCCAACTACCAGTTTCCTAGCTGCCTCCCTTGGAAAGCTGGGAGGGCCATCCATCTGGGCCCCACCTCCCTGAGTTCTGCATCCACCATTGGCTTCCTCTATCTTCTGGATAAATGTGGGGATGGCCTCGCCTCTCTGTGCCAACTTCATGGTATTGTTTCCTAAAGATGAAAAAGGTCGGTATTCCTATAGTGCTCAGAGTGGTGTCCGGCACAATGCACAGATTGAGTAAACATGAGCTATTAGCTTTTATTTTAATGACTTACCTCTACCCATTATGTCTCCTTTCTGTATCTCACTATAAAATTTGTATATAATCTCACCCTCCACTGCTGAGCCTCCCCCAGGTGTCTTAAAGTCATTTCTCATTGGCTGTGTCTATCCTGTAACCCCTGAAAGTGTTCCTACCAATGGCTTCCTGATTTCTCAGTCCTCGTATCTCTGGACACCTCTCTGAACTACATTTATTTCTTCAGACAGACACTCTCTGGCTTTCCTTCTAATTCTTGCTGCCTTTTCTCTTATCTTTGTGAGCCCCTATCCCTATGCCTATCTGTGTTTATGGCTTTGGTTCCGGTGATGACAGCCATGTTCTCATGCACAGCCCAGTAGCTCTCCTGGCTGTCAGATCACTGGTCAGTCTGTGGGCCCGTGGACACCTCCACCCGGATGCCCCAGGCTCGTTCCCCTGCCCTGGAATGTGCAGTCACCCCAGTCCTGTCACAGAGCACGGTGCCATCCTTGAGTTCTTGTTTCTCAGCTCCCACATCCATTGGCCACCACCGGTGTCAGCTCCACTGGCTGATGCTGGGGTGAGAGCTTTCTCTCTGTCCTCGCTGCGCCCCTCTGAGTTCCACCATCCACCGTCTCCCTCCTGGACGTGCAAAAGCCTTATTCTTCTCCCTGTGCCTTCTCTTGTCTTCCTTCAATCCATTCTCTCTATTGCAACCAGCAGAACTTCCTGAACCTCAATTTTGGTGATGGCAGTCCCTGCTTAAAACATCATAAGACCTCCCTGCCGCTCCTTAACAAGATCCGCAAGGCAGTGCCTAATCCCAGCTCCTTCTCCCACTGTCTCTTCTGTCTTTCAGATCCTCGAACCGCCATGCGTTCTTTCCCAGCAGGCTTTTCCATCTTGTTCTCTCCTCCTGCGACACTCCTTCTCTCCCCGTTCACTTGGATGCCTCCCCCATCCTCCAGTGCTTAGCTTAGCTGCCACTTCCCCCTAGGAAGCCTTCTCTGATTCTTCCCTTCATTCATGCAACAATTACTCATTGAGTCCTTACTCCATCCAGGCGCTGAGGATGGAGTCCCGAGGAAGAGAGGCAAGGCTCTTACCCTCACGGAGCTGACATCTATTGGGGGAAAGACAGTAAGTGAATAAATGATTAATATGGTAGGTTCCGGTGGTGATAATAGCACTGAAGAAGGTAGAACAAGGTAATTCAATACAAAGTCAGAAACATCAAATCATCTGCCCCTGGTGACATTTGAGCTTTTACCTGAAGGAGTTGAAGAAAGCAGTCATGCAAAGATCAGAGGGAAGGACAGCCCAGGCAGAAAAAACAAGTCAGAAGGCCCCAAGGGGGGCCTTCTTGATACGTTTGAGGAATAGAAAGAAGACCAAGGTTTCTGGGGCATAGCGAGCCCCGGGGAGAGCAGGAAGGTACCAGGCCTCCGTGGCGCACTGGGGAAAGACTGCTCATCTCTTGTAGGTCACAGGAAGGAGCTCGGGTCTTATTTTTAGTGCAGTCGAAGCCATCGGAGGGTTTTCACCAAGGGAGTGATACAACTTGAGATAGTTTTTAAAAAATACAACAACCATATTGAGACAATTCACATGCACTATAATCCACCCATTTGAAGTGTACAATTCCATTTTTAAGTGTATTTGCAGGGTGGTACAGCTACCACTACAATCAGTTTTAGAACCATGATCAATGTTCATTACCCTAAAAAGAAACCCTGTACCCATGAGCAGTCACTCCTTAATTGCCCCCCAACTCCTCCAGCCCAAGATAGTCAGGGATGTACTGTCTCTCTAGATAGACTCCCCTGTTCTGGGCATTTTATATAAATAAAATGATACAGTATGTAGTCTCTTGTGACTGGCTTCTTTTTCCTAGCATAATGTTTTCAAGGTTACTAATATTGTAGCAGGATCAGCATTTCATTCCTTTTATGGCTAAATAATATTCCACTGTGTGGATAGACTACATTGTGCTGGTCCATTGTCAGCTGATGGACATTTGGGTTGTTTCCACTTTTGGCTTCTGTGAACATTCACGTACAAGTTTTTCCATGGACATGTGTTTCCCGTTCTCTTGGGCATGTATGTAGGCGGGAAATTGCTGGTTCGTGTGGCAACTCTGCATTCAGTCTTTTGAGGAACTGTCGGACTATTTTTCTAGAGTGGCTGCACCATTTTCTTTCCACACTGGAGATTTAGTTTGCAAGGTCTAAAATGTTCTGCTCTCTCCTGCTGTGGAGAATGGGTTAGAGGGAAGAGTAGCCGCTGGAGGACCTGTCAGGAGGCCACTGCAGGGCTCTGGGGGAGAAGAGCTGGCCCTCTGCCCTGGGGTTTTGCGCTGGAGATGCAGCCAGGTGGACAGGTCAGGATGCATCTGGGAGGTGTTGCTGGCAAAGCCTGGGGTGGCGTGTGCAGGTAGGGAGGGGTGGGTCAGGGGGGCTTTCCAAGGTAGGAGGGTGGGGGTGTACCACCTGGTGAGGTCACAGGGACACGGATGTCAGCCAGGTGCCCTCCTGAGCATAAATTAAATTTCAGACACCTATTGGGCCTTCCTAGAAGAGTCAGGGAGAAGGTGTGGATACAGGAGCATACAAGTTAGGGCTGGAAAGTCACACTGGGGACCATCAACTTAGAGATTATTTAAAGTCCAAGGATGTTACTTAACCTGCAGAGGGAGTGAAGGCAGAGAAGTGGGTCTAGGATTGAGCAGTGCAGTGTTCCAGCATTTAGGGGCTAAGCAGAGAAGGCTCCACTGCAGGAGCCTGGAAATGACCTCCAGCGAGCGAGGAGGAAGCTCAGGAGACCATGGAAGGTTTCATGAAACAGAGAGAGGGAGGGTATCGCATGCTCTTGGAAGTCGTGGTCGTTTGAAGGCTGAGAACTGACGATTACATGTGGCCATGTGCATGTAACTTTGGTGGTGTGGAGAGCATGTTGAGGTGCGTGAGTGCATGAAGGAGAGAAGGGTCGGTGGGGGGGGGGGGGGAGTGGTGACCATGAAGCTTCTCCAGTCAGTTTTGACTAGACTCTGACAATTCGGAGGAGAGAGGATTATTGGAGGGGAAAAGTCTTTGTGGGCAAGAGGGGCCAGACCCGGGCCCAGGAGGACAGTGGCCCCTGGTAGGAGTGCTGGGCAGGCAGGAAGGAAAGTGGCACTTAGGCAGGACAGCGGATTGTGGAGGGAGAGTGGGCTTAGTTCATGGGCGAGCGTTCCTGTTTCCTCAGAGGAATGTAAAGTCGTCAGTGGGGTCAGGAGAGATGCTGGCTGTTTGAGGGGTGGTGACTGGTGACAGCCCTCTGAGTGTGGGCGAGTGGGCTTTCAGGAAGCGGAAGATGGTGTGTGTTCATGGATTTCACCTGGGACTTGTCAGCACCGTTGACTGGGCCATTCCCAGCCGTGCTGCATCATCTGGACACGAGAGTGGAGTTTGACAGTTGTTTCCTTCCCTCCCTCTCTCCTCCCCTCCCTCCTCCCCTCCCTCTTTCCCTTCCTCCTTCCTTCTTTCTTTCCTCTGCTCCTCCCCTCTTTCTTACCTGCCTTCCCTCACTCCTTCCTTCCCTCCTTCCTCCTTCCTTCTTTCCTTCTGTCCTTCCTCCCCTCCTTTCCTCCTCTCCTCCTTCCCTTCTGCCTTCCCTTTCTCTTTCCTTCCTTCCCTCCTTCATCTTTTTTCCTTCCTTCCTTCCTCCCTCCTTCCCTCCCTCCTTCCTTCCTCCCTCCCTCCCATCCTTCCTCCTTCCTTCCTTCATCCCTTCCTTCCTTCCTTCATCCCTTCCTTCCTTCCTTCCTTCCTTCCTTAGTTTCCTTCCTTCCTTTCCTCCCCCTTTCTTCTTCTTCCTCTTCCTCCCCCCCCCCCCACCTTCTTTTTCCAGTCCAGTGCAGGGAAAGAGACGAGGTGGTCAGGGTGTCTAGGAGGGAATGTAACAACAGGCCCCACAGCCCAGGTGAGGACAACAGTGAGGCTGGGAGGGAGCAGTGGAGAATGACAGAGCAGTATGGCTGGACTTCCTCTTTAACCTGAGAGCGATTCGGTGTCAGCCCCTGTCCAGGAGAACTGGTGGGATAGGAGGCCCTGGTCAGAGAGGGAAAGTGTGCAATGGTGACTTCGGAGTGGTGCCATTATTGGCGTCTGGAGGAGCAGATGACCAGAATTGGGGGTGAGGGGAGGACGTTGAGGAGCTGAGGAGCCAGGGGGAGGGATGGACCATCACACAGATGTTGAGGTCACCTGGAATGATGGTGGAGACCAGAATGGAGAGGAAGAGAATGATCGAGTGTCACAGAGCAGCACGAGGGGTGACCAGGAGGTCTGTGATGTCAGAGAGAAGAAGGAAAGGCCAGGTGGCAGGGTGTCATGGCATCAGCTCTATAGGAGCTGTGGCTTCGAAGGAGGAAGCAGGAAAAATATCTGGGGACAGCTAATAGGGAATGAGGAGGGCACCAGCTTCCCCATTAGGCTCTGTGGTACTTGGAGTATGAAAGAGTGGCATCTGGGAGGCCTCAGGGAACAGCCTCGGGAACCACAGTTTCATCCGGGGTTGGACCTGAAAACAGATCAACACCTTTGGTATAACTGTGCCCCCTTCAGACCGTGTACTCTGTTTTACAGTGTTCACCGTTCCCTGCTGTCTCTCTGGCTTCTGGCACAGGGCTCAGCACCTAGTAGGTGCTCAGGAACATTTGTTGACTGACTGAGAGACTGGTGGAGACTCTCCCTATCATGGGGCTACAGTGTGGGCCCAGCGGCAGCTGAGGGGCCTGAGCCATGGGAGGCTTTCCTATCCTCGTCCCTGGAGCTTGTCCACATTTCTGACCCTCGTGTTGAAGTCAGGTCTGCCCTACATCCCATCTCATATTTTTTTTGGCAAATAACAAGACATAAGATATTGACTTAGAGCTACAAGGATCCCACAGGCCCTAGCTGGCCCCATTACTAGCTATTTGGAAGTTGAGGCAGACAGATTGGATTGGGTTGTTGAAGGAGTTTGCCAGTTTGTGGTGGGAATTGAGTTGGATTTATTATCATTTTTGCCAGCGGTGCTTTGCCAAATATTTATTTAATCTGAGGATTCTAGAGAAGTGCTAGTGGTTTGATGGGCAGGAGGCTGGCTGCCAGCGTGGCCCGCGTCTGAGCTGGCATCCCTCACTCTGCCTGGCGCTTTATTAATTCGGAAGCTAAGGAGCCTGCACCAGGTAGCAGCCGGGGTCCCGGCCTTCATGCCCAGGACTGGCTCCATTCTGCCATGTGCTGCCATGGGCTTGCGGTCAGACCCCACAGGGAGTGCTGAACTCACCCCATTGGCACTTTGGGAAGCCAGCGAGACATGAAAAGGGACAGATTGCTTGAAAATTAAAATGATCTGTTGCTTGTTTTCCCAGCATTTCAGCCAGTGAGGTTGGTTTCCCCCTTTATAAAGGGTAAATAATCAAGCTAAGAGAAGAGCTTATCTCTAATTGGGTACGAGCGACCTAGGGTGGAGGGTCTGGCCACGCCTGAGAGACTTCAATGCCAGGAGAGATGAGGCAGACAAGTGTTTGCACACTCCCGGATATTCCAGTGGCAGACACATCACTAACGACGCTGTCCTTTTCGGGAGACAGGGGCTGTCCCTCTGTCCCTTTTGAAACTGTCACTTTATGAAAAAGTGTTGGAAGAGCTGCTTAAATATGAGACAGTTGAAAACCACTGAAAGTATGATCGTGATCAAGTAAGTAGACATCATTGACTAAAAAAAAAAATCTACTTTTAAAAAAGAAAACGAAATGAAATGTTGTCAAGTCCACCAAAATCGGTTAAGATGACAAAATCACCTGAGGATGGATAGAAGTTGTCAATATATAAACTGGTGGTTGGAGATGTCTATTCAAAGTGGATTATTAGCTGCTTCGTAATATGATACTTAGGGGCAGATAGAGAGAAATAATACAATCACACCTGTTTATGTACCAGCCAGCTTTATCCAATCTTGACCTTTGTCCCAGTTCATCCGATATTTTTGAGAAGATATAAAGTATAACATCTACATTCACAGCCTGAGCCTACTTCCCTCCCTTCTGCCTCAGGCACGGTGTGTTTTATTCTCACGCACATTTCTCATGCACATTTCTTCTATACTTTTATCATATATTTACATACTCATTAATAATGCATAGCATTGTTTTGTAGATTTTAAAACCTTATAAATGAGGCCATCTGATGTCCTCTTACAAACATTGTCTTCAGTTTTATCCGTACTGATATACATATCCATCATTATATTGTATATACGTATCACACATATACGTACAGAATTCTAGTTCACTTATTTTAGCTGCTGTGTAGAGTTTCATTGTGTTGGCATGTATGTGCTCGTGTTTCTCTAAGGCGCACGTGTGTGTGTGTGTTTATTTCGATATTCTCATATTCCTAAAAGTGGGACTGCTTGCTGGTGGACTATATACATCCCCAACCTCACCAGATGCTGTCACATTTCTCTCCAAAGCGATTGCACTGACCTACACTCCCCGTTACCACTGTGTGAGAGTTCCCGTTTTCCCACATTCCCATTCCAGACTTTAGCAGCTTTGTCACCGTGAAGACCGTGAAATATCCCGTTATGTGCTTGCTAACAGTGAGGCTAAGCCTCACGTGTGTTCTCTGATGTTTGGCGGAGAGAAAGAGAGAGAATCCCAAACAGGTTCTGTGCTGACAGCACAGAGGCTGATGCGGGGCTTGATCTCATGAACCGTGAGGTCATGACCTGAGCAGAAATCAAGAGTATGATGCTCAACTGGCTGAGCCACCCAGGCGTCCCTATCAATCTTATTTTTTATGGTTCATGCCTTTTTACTCTTGTTTAATAAATCTTTCCCCATCCCAAACCATATGTATTATCTTCTAAAAGTTTTATGGTTTTGGCTTTCATGTTTCAGTTTTACTTCATCTGGAATTCACTTTGCATAGGGAAATTCTTATGTTTTTCCATGCTGGAAACCAGTTGTCACCATACCATTTACTGAGCAGTTCGCCCTATCCCAGATCTGCCCAAGCTGAGGTCCTGCCTATGACTTCTGTCTTACCCCAAGCGGTCCACATGTGGGTGGCTGTGTTTCTAGGCTCCAAGTTCCACTCTGGTGGCCAGTTTGTTATCCCTGCCCCAGGACTCACTGTCTTAATTGTGGAAGTTCACTATAAGCTCACAGTAAGTCTTGGTAAGTGGAAGATCAAGTTCTCCCCCCACCCCTGTGTTCTGTGGGTCCCTCAGACGTGTCTTGCCTATTTTTAGCCTTTGGTGTCCCATGAGCATTATGGAAGACAGTCTTCTCTAGATCATCGAATTCCTGTGGAGATTTTTACTGGAATCACAGTGAATCTTATTTATTTATCAGTTTGGTAAGAACTGACCTTTTCATTGGGCATTTTCTCTTTGGTTATGGTGTACCTCTCTCCACATATGTAGTAGGCCTTCTTTAATATACTTCTATAGCGTTTCATATTCTATGCACCAATTTATTCTTAAGAACTTTATGTTTTTAATTGTAATTATAAATGGTATCTTTTAAATTATATTTTCTGTTTGAATTGTAATTATAAATGGTATCTTCTAAATTATATTTTCTGTTTGCTGTTGTTGTATAGAAAAGTAATTTTTTGGATATTTTGACCTTATATTCAGCCACTCTGGTAAAATCTTTTATTAACTTAATACCTTGTCAGTAGCATTCTTTTAGACTCTGTGTGACATCATCTGAATATTGTGCATTCTTTCTTACTTTCCAAACCTTATAGCTTTCATTTCTTGTTCTTGCATTACTGTGCTGATTAGGACTTTTAGTACAGTGTCAAGTAGAGGTGGTCATAGTAGGAAACCTTGCTTCATGTCTGATACTAAAGAAAATTCTGCTACTGTTTCATGGTTAATAGTGATGTTGGCTCTAATTTACCTTTTATTTAGTTTATTTTTTATTAAGTTTTTTTTTTCAATTCCAGTATAGTTCAAACACAGTGTTATATTGGTTTCAGGTGTACAATATAGTGATTCAGCAATTCTATACGTCACTCACTCAGTGCTCATCACTATTTAACCCTCATCACCTATTTCACTCTCCCCCCACCCTCCACTCCTCTGGTAACCATCAGTTGGTTCTCGGTAGTTAAAAGTCTATTTCTCTCTCTCTCTCTCTCTCTCTCTCTCATTCTCTCTCTCTTCCTTTGCTCATTTGTTTTGTTTCTTAAATTCCATCTATGAGTGAAATCATATGGTATTCGTCTTTCTCTGTTAGACTTATTTCACTTCACATCATGCTCTCTGGCTCCATCCATGTTCTTGCAAATGCCCATTGTATACATACGCCACATCTTCTTTATCCATTCATCTATCGATAGACACTTGGGCTGCTTCCATACTTTGGCTATTGTAAATAATACTGCAAAACTTTTAGGTCAGGTAGGTTTTCTTCTATTCCTAGTATGCTAAGAGTTTTGATTATGGGTAGATGTTAAATATTACTGGCTGCCTTTAATGCAGCTATGAAGAACAATTAAATAATTCTTATCATCTGTTAATATGATGAGCCATATTTACTTACCTTATAATGTTAAGCTAACTCTGTAATCCTAGAATGAATCCAACATGTTCATGATGTATTATCATTTTTATACATTGCTGGATTTGGCTTTTTAAGATTTCATTTAGAAGTTTTTGCATTTATGTCATGAGTGATACTGGCCTCTATATGTCTTTAAAAATTTTTTTAATGTTTTATTTATTTTTGAGAGAGAGAGAGAGACAGAGTGGGAGTGGGAGAGGGGCAGAGAGAGAGGAGAGAGAATCACAAGCGGGCTCCACGCTGGCAGCACAGAGCCCCACACAGGGCTCAAAGTCACAAGCCACAAGATCATGACCTGAGCCAAAGCTGAATGCTTAACCGACTGAGCCACCCAGGTGTCCCTACATTTCTTTCTTTTTGCTCTCCTTGTCAGGCTTGGTGCCAAGACTTCATTTGTCTGAGGCTATGGAATAATTATTCTTTGGAATAATTTGTGTAAGATTGAAATTATTTGTTATCTGTATATTTAATGGAACGATTTAAATGCTACAACCATTGGGGCCTGGTGTTTTACTCTACTGCTTCCATTTTTTGTGTGTTTACAAGAATACTCCTGATTATATCTTCTTGAGGCAGCTTTGATAATTTTTTTTGGTCTTATAGTTTGTCCATTTCATGTAAGTTTCCAATTTATTGTCAGGAGAGCACCTGATGTCCTCTCAATAATGTTTCAGTCTTTGCAGCTTCCTGGTTCTGCTCTTTCCTCCTGATCCCAGGGTCCTTTTCCATCAGGATTTTGTCAACGGGATTGTTCTTTTCAGAGAACCAATTTTTCACTTTGCTCTTCATATCTTTTTCATATATGTTTCCTACTTTATTAATTTTTCTTTTATATTTATTTCCTACTTTCTACATTCTTTGAATGTATTCTACTTTACTGTGTTAGGTTAGAAGCTTGGCTCATTTATTTTTAGCCTTCCTTCTCTTCTACATGAGCACTTGAATGCATACATTCCCCTCTAACTATGTTTTAACCATGTCCCGTACATGTCAATGTGTAGTGTTTTATTTATCATTCAGTTCTAAATATTTTATAACTTTTGAGTTGTTTAAAGCTGGTTTATTAATTTCCAAACATATAGGGATATTTCTAGCATCTTTTTGTTACTGATTTCTAATTGAACGTTTGGTTTCTACTATAATTCATTGTTATTGGGAGAACATGATCTATATGATGCTAATTGTTCTGAAATTTTTGAGACCTAGTATTGGTTCTAGTGGATGTGGAACATGGAATATGTATTTTCTGTTCAGTGGGTGCAATATTCCAAATATGTCTTGGGTCAAGCTTGTTAATTGTGTCATTCAAATTTTCTCTATCCTTATGATTTTCATTTTTATTTAATCTACAAATAACTGAGAAAACTGTGCTTAAAAACTTCTATTTATAATGGTGGATTTGTCTCTGTCAAAGCCTTCTTTTACTGACTACTTCACTTCTTGATAAATCTGTTTTCAACTCATTCTCCTGGAACCAGAGGAAAATATAGCTTGTTCCTCATTCCATTTGCCCACTGACCAGTTCGAGGAAGGTTGGAATCACATCTATCATTTTCAGCAGCAGTGAGCTATTACAAATACGTTCAATTGTGTTAATTTAGAAACATGGCCACATGCATTCATGGCCCTGCACCTTTGCGTGCGCTGTTCCCTCTGCCCAGAATCCCCGTAACCATCCCTTTTCTCCACCCTTCGATCCAGGGCCGACTTTTTATCTCCCAAGCTGTGCTCTGTTAGGATCATTTCGACTCCCGTGTCCTCTGCGATCACCTGTGTTGGACACAGGGCCAAACGTGAATAAGTGATCAACAGGTATTGATTAGACTGAAATAGTTTCTGCCCTCAGGATCTCTTTCCTATGAATTATTCCCCCCTCCCCCCAGTCAAATCCATCCCTTAAAAATTTTAATTGAGGTGAAATTCACATAACATAAAATTAACCATTTTAAATACAATTAAGTATAATGGATCACGTTCGCAATGTTGTACAACCCCTTCTGTGTAGTTCTAAACCATGTTCATCCCTCCAAAGTAAAACCCCACGAACCAGTCACTTCCCATTCCCTCTCTCCCCAGCCCCTGGAGACCCTCATCTGATTTCTGTCTCCACGGATTTGCCTACTCTGGACATTTCATATAAATGGAATCACAGAACATGTGACTTTGGGTCTGGCTTCTTCTACCTGGCAAATGTTTCAAATCATCCAGGTTGTCCCACGAGGCGGAACATCATTGCTTTTTCGGGCTGCCTCATATTCCACTGCATGGATGTGCCTCCTTTTCTTTACCCGTCCATCCCGTCGATAAGTATTTAGGTTGGTATTTTTCCCTTTCCTCTCATTCTGCCTGCTTGCCCAACATTTTGTTTTTCACCGTCGCAGGAGAGGTTCAGGTTGAAGCCAATGGAGGTGGAACTCTTCTCTGTTGCATCTTAATCCAGAAAAGCTTTTGGTGGGATGAGGGTATGGGGCACGTCAGCCGGCAGCATGATGGGTCTGTAGAAGGAGAAAGCCACTAAACTCTGAATTATCACAGAGCTCAGCGTGGGAGGTGAGAGTACTCGTGGGGAGGGAGGGGTTTAATCTGCACACCAGAGCCTGGATTTCTGTGCGTGTGCCTCGGGTGAGGGGGAACTGGCTTTGGGTTTCCTCCTTGGTCTCTAAACAACTATCTCACCAGGCTGCCATGCCTTTGTCAGCCCGGTGGCTTCATTCTCTCTAGGCCTTCCCTGGGCAGTGGCCAGACACTTGTATTCAGCAGCAGGAAGGACATTTATTCCCTGGGACAGCACCCATGAGTGGCTGGCATCCCTGGGGCCCTGGGCAGTGAGGTGTGAGGGACAGTGATGCAATCACGCCAGCCCCTTACATTGTGGGCCTTTGCAGACCCTCCGGCTGTGACCCCCTAGGTTGGGAACAGCCAAGTGTTTAATGATCTTCTTCTGCACTAGCAATTTCAGGCTCTGTGAGCTAAAATTAGATTCCTTCTCCAGTGCCTGGGGGAAGATGGGCCAGCTCTGTCCATCCATCCTGTGCCAAAGTGTAGCCGGTGACAGCCTGTGCGGGAGAGGGTTCAGGGGCGAGACTCAGAATTACCGGCTTCAGGATGCCGCCCCTTCATTCTCTGCTGTCCTTAGAGGTGGCAGAAACTGCACTTTCCTGCCCAGTGTCCTCCGGAGGGTCCGCATCTGAATCCCAGTTTCTCCACTTCCCAGACCTGTGACCCTAGGCGCATTCGCCAAAACTGAATTAAAATCCCTACATCATGGAGTTGTGCAGATAGAAGTAAGACAGAAGAAATAAGATAAGAAATAAGATAGAAGGTGCCTGGCAATAGGTTCTCCATTAATCTCAGGCCCCCTCTTACATCTTCGTGCCCTTGCAGGACAGCAGAGAATACATTTTAAAATGTCTTGGTCTCTAGACTTCTTTATGTGGTCCTTCAGTTGGTGGGGAGGGCATAGGGAGGAAGATTGGATTAGACTTTCTTTCCTGGGTCACTGAGTTTCCTCACTCCCACCCTCCAGAGTGCATCTGGGCACTCTGCTTGTCCCGGGTCTCTTTCCTTGTGATTGTGACCGTCAAACCCTCTAGTGGGTTAACATGAGAGCCACTCTGCTTTTTTTCCTGGCTCCTCATCTCCCGCTCCTGAGGATTCATGGGAAGGAGGCTGGCCGGGCCTTCTGTCCCCTGAAGGAGCTGCTCTGTACTGAGTAGAGGAAATGGTAGTACTATTATTCTTCTGCAAAACTTATTGGATTAGAAACTCAGTAGAAACAGCCCGGCCGCAACCGCTATACAAAGTCAGTATCAACAAGGAAAATTTATGCCTTAAAAAAAACCCAAAAAAGCTCAAGTGCATTAGTCATCGTGGGGAAGCATTCACGAGAAGGGTTTGTTCTCCAAGTAAACAGCTACAATGGAATTGTAATCAAATTTCTTAATTATTCCCATAAATCTTGGGTACATAAAAACACGCAAGGCCCTTTTTCAAAAAGTCACTGTTTACAAGTGCCCTGGGTGAGGGAGGAGGTGACCCCAGGGAGCCCTGTGTGTGACTGGGAGTTTCCAGAGGGAAAGCCACCGGCCGGTGCTGAGAGCACACCTCCACCTCCCAGACTGGGAGCGTGAGGGGCACCTGGCCTGAGGCTCTGGCCACCGCTCCTGAGGCGACACCAAGAGAACTGGGGAAATGGGGAGCAGACCTGGGACCCTAGTTCCGGTGATTCCGGCTGCTTCTGCGGGGGCCAAGCAGAGGGGGGCTGCTTCTCTCCCTGCGTGTAGGGAGCCGTGGGAGGGCAGGGGTGGCTGGGCGTGCGGAGCCCGGGAGGGACCGATGTGCTGGGGACGCGTTCCCCTGGCCCCGGGTGGAGCGGCCCACGGGAAGAAGCCACGGGGGACATGTGAACAGCCCCGCATTGGTGGTTCTCTGGCTCTCTCCTCCGTCACACTTGGGCACCCAGCCTCTCTCTCTCTAGGAATCGCCTGTGGTGCTTTTCTAAACATTTTTTGGAAAATAATTTAGAAAATTGGAAAGAATTTCACACATGTAACTCTATAGTTATTTAGAAAAAAACTCCATCAGTGATGCTGGCGGTCCCTGGCGTGCATGTGTGCATGTGTGCATGTGTGCGTGTGTGTGTGCGTGTCACAGGGAGGCAGGAGAGAGCGGTAAAGAGACCCACACTCTGGCCTGGGTGACGAAGCACGTGCCTACATGTTGGCACCTTTCATGTGTCCAATTGTTCCCTGTTGTCCCTGTGGGCCCCCCGGAAAGACCAACAGACAGGGTCATTGACCTCTGGCTGTGACACTGGTGAGGGCTCTAGTGCCACGGAATGTGTGATGGGGACATTAGCCACATGTCCATGAAACAACGGCAGTGTTCTTCCCGGTGCCCGAATGTCCTGTACCGGAATCACTAGTCCTCAGTTTGCTGTTCTCCCCTGTCTGCTCGGCTCCCCAAGGAAGCCAGAGAGAGCGTCTTATTTGAACAGTTGGCCACACATGTGCGTGATAATCCCATTCCATTAAAATGTTCATACGTTCAGCAGAAAGGCACCACGCCAAATGGTCTATGTGTCGTATTAAGCCATAATCGGAATTAAAATGCGGAATCCCAGCCTTTCCAAAATGTGCTTTCCTTTCAAAGGCGGAGTGAATGGGGTACCCTGGGGGGCTGCCCACTCCTCTCTCAGGCCCACGAGTCTGCAGCAGAGCCTCTCTGCCAGGCTGGAGGACCCTGCGCCAGAGGCACCCGCTCCCAGACTCAGTTTCCCTTTGTCCTCAGCACAGACCTGTGGGGAACCACTGCTGTCTGGTCCAGGCAGAGACTGAAGTCACAGAGCTAGGATCCAGGTCTGGGCTGTGTGTGGGTGTGTGTGCTTGTGTGCGTGCATGTACGTGTGCGTGTGCGTGTGTGCGCACTTGTGTGCACAGGTGCCTCAGCATCCTCCTCCACTGTCCTAGATCTCCCCTCACTGCCTCCTGCTGCCCCTTGGTGCCCTGCCATTCTGGGTTCCTACGGGCCTCTCGTCCTGCGTGTAGTGACATTTACTTACCTGAGTTGCATTCAGCTTGGTATTTTGGGGGCCCATCACGTAGTGGGTGCTCAATAAATGCTTGTCGATGGATGGAGGCACTATGTCAGGAATAAGATTATTTTAAATGCGAGGACACTGAGGGCTGCCGAGATGAGATTCTCAGGCTCATGCTGCTATGTGGAAAAACGTGGCTTTGCCCAGAGGCGTCCTTGCCACTAAACCCATGGATTTCAGTGGACTCCATCGCAGGACCCGAGCGCTGATGGTGGCGCGCCCCCACCCAGGGCAGGGGAGGTGTTGAGGGGTGACCCTGCACCCGCCTGTCTCATCCAGAGAGCTCCTATTCTGTCTGGTGCAGTTTCCTTTGCAAAAGCCACTTGCTGCCGAGCCCAAAGCTGGAAGCCGCTGTGATGGGTCAACACAGCCACCCGTGTCCTGAGTCAGGCTCCGAATCACACACACGGGATGACGCCTTAGTGCAAACCCTGTTTGCGGAGTGACCACGGTCTTCTGGTGCAGCTAGCAGTAGCCAGCTGAGGGGAGCAAACGAGGTCCCCCATTTGTGTATCCTGGACGGGCAAGCTCTGGTTGACGCCATCCTGGTTTCAGAAAGTTGGGTGTCGGGGAAAGCTTTTTCTCACCCACAAACACTCTGATTCCTAAATATATTATTTTCCTTTTTATTGGTCTTGTATTGGCACTTTGGTTTCAGTTTCTCCGTGCCCTTCCTTGTGGGATTAATGATCTATAGGCAAACCCTGGGGTGGACCCAGGGGGCCACAGCCCCTGCCACCAGGCACCCTCCTTCGTCTGTTCTGACTTCAGATTCCCCCTCTCTGGACACAGGGGTAGGGTGGCGATTATGTAAAATTATGGAATCCTTTTATAATGTGGTCAGCCACCCCTGCTGCGTTTTATGATGAGATTTTTGCAGCAAGGATTCTCTTTTTTAAAACTTTTCTCTTAATCGCAGTACAGTTAACATACACCGTAAAACCCTGGATTGCGAGTAACCTTTCCTGCGAGTGTTCCACAAGGCGAGCAAACATTTCTAATAAATGTTAACTTGATAAACGAGCAGTGTCTTGCAATAAAAGTCGTACATGACGCTGAATGTCACATGATCACAACCCAACTAATGGTTCTTGAAATTCGCTTTCATAAGCAAGTGCTTTGAATACAAGCATGCTTCTGAAATGAATCATGCTCACAAACCATATCAGTTTCAGGGGCACAATGTAGTGATACAGCGCTTCCCTACGTCACCTGGTGCTCATCACAAGTGTCCTCCTGAACCCCCATCCCGTCTCTCCCCCCTCCCCCATCCCCCTCCCCTCTGGGAACCATCAGTTTGTGCTCAGCAGTTAAGAGTCTGTTTCTTTTTTTAACATAACATTTTAAATGTTTTTTTTTTTTTTTATTTCTAGGAGATAGAGAGAGAGAGAGAGAGAGAGAGAGAGACAGCGTGAGCAGGGGAGGGTCAGAGAGAGAGGGAGTCACAGACTGAAACAGGCTCCAGGCTCTGAGCTGGCAGTCAGCACAGAGCCCGACGCTGGGCTCGAACCCACGAACCTCGAGATCATGACCTAAGCGAAAGTCGGACGCTTAACCGACTAAGCCACCCAGGCCCCCTAAGAGTCTGTTTCTTGGGGTGAGATGTGCCTGGCACTCGTGCTGTCTGCCACGGCAGGGGACAGGTGTGGGGACAGAACCAGAGGGAAGAAACACCCAAACTCAGGGGCCTTGGAGTCCTGTGGTAATGGAAGAATGCCCCTGGGGTCACCTAGAAGACCTTGGGAACTGCAAGCGCCCAGGGAGGTGCTGCTAACTCCTGCCCCTTGTGTGGAGTGAATGTGGGGGGCCTCTCTGGAAGGATGGGGCGCTTGCTCTAGAATGCCTCAGAGAGCCTGCACCATCATGTAGGGGGGCCTCAGGGTCAGGGTGGACACTGGGGAGCCCAAGTGCCCTTGGAGTCCAGCCACATGAGTGCCTGTTCCAGCTACGCCTTTTTAAATGTTTATTTATTTATGTTTGAGAGAGAGAGAGAGAGAGAGCACAGGGGAGGGGCAGAGAGAGAGGGAGACAGAGAATCTGAAGCAGGCTTTGTGCTGATAGCAGTGAGCCTGATGTGGGTCTTGAAGCCACGAACGATGAGATCACGGCCTGAGCTGACACCAAGAGCTGACTGAGTCACCCAGGTGCCCCTGCCCCAGCTACTCATTTGGCCTTTTTCCTCATCAGCCTGGGTTGGGGCTGGGACAAGCTGATCCTGAGGCTGACTGTCCAGGACCCCTCTCGGAGTGGCTGCTCTGGGCACTAGACCCTGGCATATCATATTTAATAGAAAGCTTTGGCAGAAGGGATGAACTGGGAAGCAGCATAGTATGGTGATAAAACTGTGAACTGGGGATGCCTGAGTGGCTCAGGTGATTGTGTCTCACACTCTTGATTTTGGCTCAGGTCATGATCTCATGGTTTGTGGTTTCAAGGCTGGTATTGGGCTTCACATTGAGTGTGGTGCCTGCTTGGGGCTCTCTCTCTCTCTCTCTCTCTCTCTCTTCCTCTGCCCCTCTCCCCCATGTGTGTGCTCTCTTTCTCTCTCTCTCTCTCAAATAAGTTTTAAAAAAAGAGTCTGTAAAAAATAAGTGTGAATGTAGCAATAGGTCACCTCGAGTCTCCCTGAGATACCCCAAACTCAGCTTCCTCACCCTCTCAGGTGAAGATCATAAAATCCCCACCTGAAATTGAAAACAAGAAATCCACAGACATAATCAAAGAAATAAACGGTTCTTTGAGAAGATCAATAAAATTGATAAACCCTAGCTAGGCTAAGAAAGAAAGAAGACACAGATTACTAATACGAGAAAATAAAGGAGTACGTACCGCTGCTGATTCCATGGAATTAAAAGGATAATAAAGGAATATTATGAACAGCTTTATGACCACAAATTTGATAATCTAGATGAAATGAACCAAACCCTCGAATGACACAACCTGATAAAACTCACACAAGAAGAAATAGGCACTCTGAATAGGCCTATTGCTATTAAAGAAATTGAATAAAAAATTAATAACCTTCCCAAACGGAAGACACCAGGCCCATATGGGCCCACTGGTAAATTCTACCAAACATTTAAGGAAGAAATTATACCAATTCGTTACAGTCTTTGTCAAAAGATAGAAACAGAGGGACCACTTTCTAACTCATTCTATAAAAATACTCACCTTAGTGTTGCTAAGGATTGAGTGAGACGTGCATGTTATATCTTGAGTGTGCGTCTGATGATGACTGAGGGCATAGTGCAACTTTTTAAACGTAAACTTTGTTTTTTAGATCAGTTTTGGTTTACAGAAAAGCTGTTGGGCTCATAGTGACTCACCATCTACCACTCTGTTTCCCGCATTGTTAACATCCTAGAATAGAATGGTGAATTCGTCATAACTGATGGAGCGATATCGATACATTATCATTAGCTAAAGTTCATACTTTATCCAGATTTCCTGTTCTAAGATCCCATTCAGGACACCACATTGCATTCAGTTGTCTTGTCTCCTTAGGCTCTTAGCTGTAACAGCTTTGCAAAATTTCCTTGGTTTTGATGACTTGGACGCTTTTGAGGAGGACTAGTCAGGTATCATGTGGAATGTCTCTCAGTTGGGATTTGCCGGATGTTTTTCTCATGGTTAGACTGGGTGACCGGTTTTGGGAGGAACCACAGGGTACAGCCCTTCTCATCACATCATAGCAAGGGTGCCTGCTGTCAACGTGACTCACCACTGTTGACGTGACCCCGGTCACCTGGCTGAGGTGGTGTTTGCCAGGTGTCTGTGCTCTAAGTTCCTCCTTGTCACCTGCCCCCCTCCATACTGTCCCCTTGGGAGGAAGTCCCTCTGCAGCCTGCACTTAAGGCCCTGGTTCCTTTCTTCTGAAGGATTGAAGGCTCTACCCCTTCAGGCAGGAGGATCGACATAAATTATTTGGAATTCTTCTGCGTGGGAAATTTGTCTCCTTCTTTATGTATTTATTTATCCACTCAGTCATTGATTTATATCAATATGAACTCACGGAAACTTCTGTTTCATGCTTTGGGGATGTGGCATTCAATGCGACTTTATTTCATGGCTCACATCGTTCCTTCCTCGGGCCATCTTCCACTTGCCTCCTGTGGCCACGCTGACATATCTACATCACTGAGGACTTTTCTTAGTACTTCCTTACTTTCTGGCAGGCCCTGGCTCCTCTGTCTGTGCTCCCTTGGCCCTAGAATCAGTCATTTCTCCGTGGGGCCCTGGTTCCTTTCATTGCAAAATGGTATTAGGAACCCAGACCTGGTCACTCAGTCAGTCTCTACCATCACAATGACTGTACTATCACCACGGCCCCTCTTGGGTGGCCTATGGCATGTGTAACTGATTTGAGTGGTTTCCACTCCATCCAAGACTTTTTGTAAAGGAAACCTGCATGAATAAATGAATCCAGGTAGGTTAACTGTGGTAGCAACCCTCAAATCTCAGGGGCTTCGTGTAATAAAAAATGTATTGCTTGTTCCTTAGTCCAGAGGCTGATACAGTTTTTCTGCAAAGGGCCAGGTAGTAATTATGTTCGGCTGTGTGGCCCATAAGTTCTCTGCCTTTGTAGTGTGAAGGCGCCCATCAACAGTGCATCGACAACGGCTGTGTCCCAATAAAACATTATTTACAAAACAGGTGAGGGCGGGACCTGGCTTGCAGGGTGCGCTGTGCTGACCTCCGACCTAGTCCAATGCAACTGGTGGGTGGGGGCTGCACCTTGCAGTCCTTGAGGGGCCTGGGCTCCTTCCACCTTAATGCTGCCATTAAGTTCAAGGCCGAGCTCTCTCTCACTGCAGGAGGACAAATGAAGATGGACAATCCACATGGGAGAAACCGTCAGGGGGGAGGCCTGGAAGTGGCATCCATCACTTGTGGCACATTCCGTTGGCCAGAGGTCAGTCACATGAGTGCGCAGCTGCAAAGGGCTGGGAAGTACTGTTTGGTAGCATGCGCAGGAAGAAGAGGAGGAAAGCACAGTGGTTGAGTACCTACACAATGGGTACCTGGGCCCGGCAAGGCAATAGGCTAGGCTCTACCCACACACTGAGATCCCACCCACACAGGAAGCTCCTCCCGCACACTAAGGCCCCTCCCACGTACTGAGACCCACCCCCCCTCCCCCACACGGAAGCCACCCCACAGAAGCTCCTCCCCACAGAAGCTCCTCCCCCACAGAAGCCCCTCTCCCACAGAAGCTCCTCCCACCACAGTAGCCCCTCCCACACACTNGAAGCCCCTCTCCCACAGAAGCTCCTCCCACCACAGTAGCCCCTCCCACACACTGAAGCTCCTCCCCCAGAAGCTCCTCCCCCACAGAAGCCCCTCCCACACACAAGCTCCTCCCCCACAGAAGCTCCTCCCCCCACAGAAGCTCCTCCCACACACTGAAGCTCTCTCACATCAGAGGTCCCTCCCACATGCCGAGACCCCTCCCACACATGAAAGCTCCTCCCGCACAGACGCCCCTCCCCCCGTGAGGCTCCTCCCCTCCCCCCTCACTGATGCTTCCCCCACATCGACTCGCTTCTCTTCTCGTGAAGGAAAAGGCTTGACCACTTCAAAAAAACAAGAGTCTGCTCTCTCTCCAGTGGCTTTGCTCCTCTCTCTCGGTGCCCAGGCTTACAGAACCGGGACAGAGTGTGGGTGGACAGGAAACATCCTACTCCCCACCCAGAGGTAGGTAGGCTGTGTGTCTGCTAATATGTGTAAAAGGCTCTTTTCAAAGGTTGTGGACAGATATCCCCTGTTTGTGTCTCTGCCCTGATTTCTGTTCTAGTGACTATTAATTGCCTACCAAATGAAAGCTCAGTATTTGTAATTAGGCCAGAAAATTCTACATAACATTTTTGACTGTGTGCTGGGGCAAGGAGGGAGCGTGTGTTAATGGCACTGAACTAAGCCACACCTCCTCCCCTAGCCTGCTGATTAACCCAGGTTCACCTGGGGCTCTCTGGTACTCTGCTAATCAATGAAGTCGCTGGCTCTCTTTGCATTTACATCCTGACTTGACTCATAGCCAAGGGCCGCTGGCTTTGGTTCCAAGTGCTTTCTGTGCTCACAGAGGGTACCTCTGTGCTTTGCCACTTCTACAAAGGGAGGTGGCTCCCTGAGTGGGCAGGGCGGGTGTTCCCTAGAGAGGTGAAGGGAAAGGGTCCTGTGGAGGGGCCAGGGGGTGGGGGGCTCCCTGCACCTGGTTTGGAGTTCGCAGGAGGAAGCTCCCCTCAGTTTCCTTGTAAGAAGTCTTGCCGCGGTTCAGCTACACAGGTCCTGGTGCTGGGTCAGGAATCATAACCTCGGAGATTTCCTTGGTTCGTGTTGTATTTAGTCTTCTAAAAACACAATTGGACTGCAGGCATCCATTTTCAGCCCCAGTCGGTTGCTTGGCTTTGGCTGTGGAAGCCCTCTCCAGCATGCTGGCGGAGTGGACAGGTGTGACTGCCTGAGGAGCTTGAGTTCTTTTTAGAACAATTAAGGAAAGAGTAAAGAAAGGTGCCCTAAGTGAGGAACCCCTGTGTTGTAGCCTCAGGGTATCTTCATGACCAAGGCCAGGCATCTCTGTGTCGCTCTGTGACCACTGACCCCAGGTACATGGATGAGTAGATGATGGTATGGATATTACCTTGTGCATAGCAGGTGCTTAATTCACGCATCCAGAGAAAAGGGGGTTCATAAGAATTCAAAATCGATACATAACAGTTGTGAATAGCTATGCACAAAGTAACGTAGAAACCATCACTATAAAGCAGAAACCACAAAGAAACAAAGAGACTTAGAAACATGCTAATAATGGGAGATTTTAACATAACCACACTCAGCACAGCACAGATCAAGTGAACAAAAACAGCACAGTTAATGGAGCAGATATTATGGAGGTACGTATGTATGTGTGTAAGCTTATGCTATCATAATACAGACTCTGCTTTTTTCTTAAATGCATATGGAACATTTGCAAAAAAAAAAAGTGTCATATATTAGGTTGCAAAGAAAACTTCAGTACATCCTATAAAGTAGAATATTACAATACTTTGGTCACAATGCACTAAAACTGGACATTAACAAAAAGCAAAACCAAAATGACACTTTCATCTGGAAGTTTTAAAAACTTTCTATTAACAAACTCTTGGGTGAAAGAGAGAAAACAAATACATTGAAAATGAAAAAAATAATGATAATGAGCACACTACCTAGCAGAATTTATAGTATATACTTAGATGAAAATTCATATCCCCAGACACTTTTATCAATGAAAAAAGAAATAAACTAAATTCTCAGTTCATATTCCAGGAAAAGAATCACAAAGTAAATAAGATGAGAGAGAACATAATAAAACACAGAACAGAAAAATAGTAGATGTAATTAATAACTCAAAAATATGGTTGGAGGGGCGCCTGGATGGCTCAGTCGGTTAAGCGTCCGACTTCGGCTCAGGTCATGATCTCACGGTTCATGGGTTCGAGCCCCGCGTCGGGCTCTGTGCTGACAGCTAGCTCAGAGCCTGGAGCTTATTTCAGAGTCTGTGTCTCCCTCTCTCTCTGACCCTGCCCTGCTCACGCTGTCTCTCTTTCTCTCTCTCCTAGAAATAAATAAATATATTTAAAAAAAATATGGTTGGAAATATTCACAAAGTGGACAAAACAGTTGCTAACAATAAAAAATGGGGAGAAAGCACAAATATACAAAATAAGAAATGACAAGGGGGACATACCATTGAAATAGAAGCAATTGAGTCCATTATGAAACTATTTTGCAGAGCTTTATAAAAATAAATATGAAAACCTAGGTAAAATACAGTACCCAAATTAGCTCCATTCGTTACAAGAAGCTTAACTAAACCAATTTCCATAAAATATCCAGAGAAGATCACTCAAGAACTACTCCACCATAAAAACACCAGATCTACACGGTTTCACAGGGGAATTCTACCAAACTTTCAAAGACGAGATATTCTCTGTTCTTTTTGAGTTGTTTCAGAGTATTGAAAATAAAGGCATACATTCTAGGTCTTTTTTGAAAGCAAGTATAACATGGATGCCTAAATTTTTCAAAAGCAAGTACAAAAAATGAAATTACAGAATAGTATCCCTTATGAATAACAAAGCATAAGTGCTAAACAAAGTATTCACAAACTGAACCCAGTATAACACTAAGAAATCAGTGCACCATGACCAAATGGTACTTTATTTTCAGGAATGCAAGGTTGGTTCAACCTGAGGAAATCTATTAATATACTAATACACTTAAGGAGAAAAATCCTATGATTGTCTCACTAGATGCTGAAAAACCTTTTATAGAATTCAACATCCATTGCCTTATATATCATTTAAGACAACAAGAATGGATGGATACGTCTCAACAGGGTAAAATATTTTATAGGCCTGAATTCTACAGTTGGCATCTTATTTGATGGGGAAACACTAGAGGCATTTCCACAGAGATCAGTATCAAGGCAAGGATGCCCCTTATCTCCACTACTGTCACACAGTTGTACTGGAATTATTAGAAATTAGATCAGAGGAACCAATTAGAGGCATGAGTTTTGGAAAAGAAGACTCAAAACTACCTTGGTTTGCGCATAATATGGTAATATATTGGGAGGGCCCTCGAGAGAGTCAATGATAAAAGTAAATCAAGTGATGAAATCACTCAGGTAGGAGGATGAAAAATTGACATATAGAAATTAATAGCTTTCTTATACGTAAATAAGAAGCAGTTAGAATAGCAACAGAGAGGACAAAATACTTAGAAATAAACTTAGCAAGAAGGGGCAAAACTTCTATCAGGAACATTTTAAAGCACCGTGGAAAGACACAAAAGTAGCTTTGAGCAAATAAAAAGACATCCTTTGGACCTGGGTGAGATGACTTCACGTCTTAAAAAAGCCAGTTTTTCCAAAGTTAGTTTATGACTTGACTCAATCCCAGTGAAAACACCAATAAGCTTTTTTTTTTTTTTTTATGGAGCTAGACAGTTGATACTCTAGTTCATATGAAAAAGCAAGCATGCAATACCCATGAAAATCTTGAAAAATAAAAGCTACTAGGGAGAGTAGCTCTACCACACATTAAAATGAACTCTAAAGCCTTTCTAATTAAACTAGTGTGGTGCTGTTATGTGAACAGATGAAACAGTGGTAGAACTGAAAGCGAAATCCAGAGGTAGAGCCAACAACACATAGCAACTTAGTATTGGTGAAGGTGACGTCTCACATCATGGGAGCAGATCGTCAGTGCATTGTGCTGGGATTACTGGCTGGCTCCTGGGAAAAAGAAAAAACTAGATGTCTATCCTACACCGTACACAAGAATAAACTCCAAATGGAATCTGAGATCCAAATATGAAAAATGAAATCATGAAAGTACTGCAGGTAAACCTGAGGAAATTTCCCTATAACATGGGTTGTAGGGAAAGGCTTTCTGACCACGACTCAATTTCTAGATTTAGTAAAAGAAGAGATTGAAACATTTGATTATGTAAAACTGAACACTTTTGACATGGCAAAACCCTCAAATCAGACCACCATAAGTACAGTCAGAATGTAAATGACAAAGTGTGAGAAAATATTTACAACAGACATCAGATTGTAAAGGGTTAATATCTTGAATATATAAAGAGCCGTTCAAACTGGGGGAAAGGGAACATGAGAGAAAAATGGGCTGGAGACATGAAATGGTAACGCATAGATACAGAGAGGTGATTTGTGGTTGTCAGAGGCAGGCATGGGCGGCGGGGAAATGGGTGAACTGAGTTTTTGTGCATTTTGTTGTTGTTCTAGTTTAAGTTGAATTTTAAGAAATTGGAAAAAGATAAGTCACATAAAAGAAGTGCAGGTGGCCTTGAAACATATGACAAAGATGTTCAACTTCACTTATAATTAGAGAAATACAAATTAAACGGACTCTGAGATACCATTTTTTGCCCATCAGTTTGGCAAACAAGAAAAAACTCAACAACACATCTGTTGGAAAGATGTGGGGAAACAAGCACTCACATACATTGCTGTGGGGATGAAGATGGGTACAGCCCTGTCGAAGAGAAATTTGGCAGTATTTATCACCACTACCTATGCATTTACATCTTGACCAGTCATCCTACTTCTTTTTATTATTATTATTTTTAATTTTATTTATTTTTGAGAGAGAGAGAGAGAGACAGAGTGTGAGTGGGTGAGGGGCAGAGAGAGAGGGAGACACAGAATCAGAAGCAGACTCCAGGCTCTGAGCTGTCAGCACAGAGCTTGATGCAGGGCTCGAACTAACAAACCATGAGATCATGACTTGAGCTGAAGTTGGACGCTCAACCGACTGAGCCACCCAGGTGCCCCGCAGACATCCTACTTCTAAGAGTTAGCCCTGAAGATTTACCTCAAAAGAATGAAAATACTCATGCACAAGATTATTCATTCCAGAATTATTTGTAATTGCAAGATACTGGCAGTGATCTGGTGTCCAAACATGAAGGAATGGTTGAATAATCATTGGTACGTACATGCATTGTGTGACATGGAGATGTTGCACTTGGCAAAGGAAGGAGGAAAGTCTCTGTGAACTGACATGGGGGACTTTCAGGATATAGTCTTAAGTGACAAAATCAAGCGGGAAGAGTGTCTTTGAGTAGTGGGGGCAGGGATCGAATGCAGGTGAACACAAGAGTACTTTTCGAGGGTGACAGAGTGTTAAAAAACTAGATGGTGGTGATAGCACAGTATATACTTTTATTAAAACGCATCATACTGTACACCGACAGTGAGTGAATTTTATGGTATAAAAAAAACTGCCTCAACAAAGCCATTAAAAGAACACATTTTAATAGAATGCTACTATTGTGTAATGAAGGCCAAACAAGAAAATATATACATATCTGTATGTTTTGGCAAAAAAGAATTCTGAGAAGGGTAAACCAGAATCTGATGAGGCTTATTACCTAGGCAGGTAGTTGGCCCGGAGTTGTAAGGATGGGTGCATGGCGGTGGAACAGAGGGATGATGAGTGAGATTCTCGGAGATACATTTTTATATACTTTTGACATTGATAAACATGTCAGTATTTCCCATGGATAATAAACCATACTGAAGGTGAGGAAACTCCCCAAGTGATTTTTGGATTCCGTGTTTTGACCAAATGCCCTGAGGCTAATAACAAAAAATAAGTGTAAATAAGTATATTGTTACTCTAGTTGGTAGGTTTGTTTCTTGAAGTCGTGTGGATTAGTAATTCTGAAATTATTTATATTCAAGATATAGGAACTATGTAAATTTATTGGGAGTAATAGGAGCCACTTTTCTGTAAATCCATGAAGGAGGTTATTACATAGAAGGGTGGATGGCTAGATGAGTCCTGTGGTGTTGGGCTGGAATTGGAGGTGTCTGTATGAACATGTACATACATAGAGCTACCTAAAGATATTGATGGATGTATCAACGTAGATGTCTTCTGAGAGAGCCTAAAAGCAGTGATATCTCAGTAGCAAATCCAGCTCCCAGATCTGGTTTTCTAAATAGCTTCTCCACTAAAAGATGCCAGAAGTCTTTGTAAATATGGTTAACTCCAGTGCTGGGGCAGATATAGGACAAGATGAGTCTGGAACAGTGTGGACCAGAAAGTAAGAAAGTGCTCAAAGAATGATGAAGATGTAGTAAAAGGACATACAAGCCAGACTCCCAGGACTCAAATCTGGGGTAAATGAGCAAATTATCATCAAAAACATATAAATAAATAAGTAGAGAAGAAAGAAAAGTGTTTTTTATTGTAAATTGCCAATGTAGAAGGAATTTATGAAGTCCCAACATGTCCACAAAATTCCCTTGAATTTCAAAGGGAAAATTCTAATTTTACAATGGAGAAATATAGGAGACCCTACCTTAATCAAGTGATCAAAGTTAACATCACTAATAATGGGACAGTAGCCGTCCTGTGGGTGTCCTCTAGATATGATGCACTGAGGAGGACACAGCATCATTTCTGTAGTCTTCCTGCCAAAAAGATACCACCTGGATCTTATGAGGAAATAGCAGGCAGACTGAAATTGAGGGACTTCTGTGAAGTAATTGGGCAGCACTCCAAAATGTCAAGGTCATGAAAGAAAAAGCCCAGAGGAACTGATGCGGATCAAAGGAGACTAACGGAGGAAAAAAGTAGATGTTAATGTGATACTGGGCTGGATCCTGAACCAGATGAAGTTTTGTTCTTTTCTTTTGCTCTTCGGGACATTAGAGGACAATGGGTGACATTTGAAGGTCTGTAGATTAGATAATAGTTTAGTGCCAGTGTTGATGTTCTGATTTCTAGGAAATACACAATAAAGTATTTAGAGGTGAAGAGGCATTTTGGCTTCCTCTTCCTCTCCCACAGTTCAGAAATTGTGTGTGTGTGTGTGTGTGTGTGTGTGTGTGTGTGTGTGTGTGTTTCTAAAAATAGAAAGAGAGAGAGAAGGCTGATGAGGTATATGTTAACCTTTGGGGTATCTGGGTAAAGCATATATACGAATGTCCTATTTTGGCAAATTTTCTGTAGGTCTTAAAATATTTCAAAGTAAACATCAATAAAAAGGTGTTTGAAATATGCCTTCCCTGCTAGTGATAGAGAATTAAATGAGATAATACATGGAAGTACTTACTGCTGGGCCTCAGACACAGAATCACCAAGGACGTGCTAGCTCTTAACTATCACGACGGCAGTGCTGCTGAGAGGCCGACCTTTGTCACTGGCCGATGGTGGACGGCAGCCTCACTTACGGCTCAGCTCTGATACCCACCCACCGTGGGACTGCAGGTTGGTAGTACCTACTTAAGCTCTCATTTTGGGGGAGCTATCTTCCAGACAGACCTACTTTAGAATAGGTTAAGTCATTCATTATTTAATTTATTCACTATAAACTTCAATTATTAAAACTGAGGTAGCAGGCACCATTCCTTGCAAGAAGTCGGCTCCTGGGGGAATGAACACTGCAGTTTGAGAGAGAGAACTATGCAGAACAGCACAGGGGAGAAACACACACAACTGGGTACATGTTTCCTGGTGGCCGTATTGAGAGTCTCCGTGTTGGGTGTAATTTGGGATTATTCCTGGTGGGTGTATTCAGAGTTTCCTTGGTGTGTACGCTCAGAAGTCTCCCTGGTGCATATATTTAGAGACTCCTTGGTGAGTGTATTGAAAGTGTCCCTAATGGCCGTATTCAGGCGTCTCCTTGGGGGGTTCATTCTAGTGGGTCTGGGAGGAGGGATGGAGGTGCTCCCCTAGGAGAGAAGAAGATATGAGAGGGAATGGAGCTCCACTTGGGACGGTTTGGGAGAGGGGCTGGAGCACAGGGCAGGAGGAGTTCAGGGCGCTTGAGGCATTGGAGCTGACTTTGGAAATGACGCTGGGTTTGCAGGTGAGGAATGTGGGCCAGGGTGGGGGTCCCAAAGCCAGGAGCCTGCCTGTTGCCCGTCTCTGGGGACGTTCACACTGGTCAATGGCAAAGTGCAGGAAATTATGGCAACGTGGTGTGTGACCAGTCATTGGGAAGAGTTGCCAACTTGCGTTTCTTGAGAAGGACAATCTTTTATGTCCAAGCTCATTTTTTTTTAACATAAAATGCGCCTTCTTTTATGAATAATGCTGAAAACAGATGGCAGTTGTTTTAGTGTCCTTACTTGGCAAAATAAAAAGTTGTCAGTCCTATATTTGTCTCTGCATTACATTTTTAAAAACTGGATCATAAAATGGAAACATCTGGAAACCTGGGCATCTAGATTTCCTAAATAGAGTTTCCTGGCACTTTCCAGTTTTAAAAAATGCACTTATTATTGTTATTGTAAGATATTTTAAACATATAGAAAATGATAGAGAAGAGTAACATGGGCCCGCCTGCCTCTGGATTCAGAAAAGCCCACACTCCTTTGTATCGGCAGTGTTTTTGCCATTTTCACTGTCATCGATGGTGTGTTTACCTGCTCCCTCCCTCCTACAGTCCATTAGTGTGACACGCTCAGAGGCAGGGACCAGATCTTCCAGATCTTATCCAGGCACATGCCATTCGATGCAGCTCTTTTCACAGAGTTCATTGGAAGCTGCTTTCTTGAAGGGACTGTTTTGATGCAGGGATGTTTGGACCATACCTAAAATAAGCCATTACATCTTTAGACAATCGTGGTAAAATCTGCATACCGTAACATTGCCGTCCTGACCGTGTTCAGGTGTACAATTCAGTGGCATTAAGTACATTCACATTACCGTGCAACTGTCACCAACATTTATCTACAGCACCGCTTCATCTTCCCTAAAAGAAACGCTGTCCCCATTAAATACTGCTGGGCCATTCCCCTGCCCCAGCCCCTGGCCCTTACCCTCACTCTAGGTGCCTCTTGTAAGTGGCATCACACAGCATTTGTCATTTTGCGTCTGGCGTATTTCACTTAACATAATGTCTTCAGGGTTTGTCCATGTTGTAGCAGATGTCAGAATTTCCTTCCTTTTTAAGGCCAATACTCCACTGTATGTACATAGCACATTTTGTTAACCCATTCGTCTGTCTGTGGAAATCTGGGTTCTTCCTACCTGTTGGCTATTTTGAATAAGCTGCTCTGAACATGGGTGTGCAAATACTTCTTCAAGTGCCTGCTTTTAGTTTTTGGGGGATATATGCCCAGAAGTGGAATTCCTAGATCCTATGATAATTCTACATTTAGTTTCTTGAAGAACCACCATACTCTTTTCCACAACAGGTGCGCCATTTTACTTTCCCACCAGTAGGGCCCAGTGGTTCCAATTTTTCCACTTACTATGTTCCTGTTTTAATAGTAATAGTGGGTGTAAAGTGGTATCAAGCCAGTACACTTTAAGCTTTATGTTTCTATTACCAAGTAATATGCAAAGCAAATGTCCACCCTCCATCCCTGACTCTTGTCCTCTCTTGGGCCCCACCACTGCTCATGTGGTTGTCTTGTGCTCAAGTCTGTACATGAAAGAGTAGCCTTTGTGGCATGCTTTATAACAAGGAAATGAAGGAGAAACCATAAACACCCATTAGTAAAGGAAAGGTTAATATATGCTGCATGCAAATCATGAACACCTACGCAGCAATGAAAACGAATGAGTCGTATCTGTGAGTCTGATATAGAATGAGGTATATGATATATTGTTAAGGGAAAAAAGTGAGTCAGAGAGTAACATATGAAAAACTACACACGTGAGTGGCTATATGTGGAAGTGTATATGATTGTGTATAACGTGTGTAAGATGCATTGTACATAGTATAAATTATTCTTATATATGTATCCATAACATAAGTGACAGGTAATAGAAATATATATATATATATATATATATATATACGCCTTTTATATGCACACACATAGAAAATTCTAGGAGATACGTCTGAAGTTGTTGATCATGATTACCTCTGGGAATGAGACTGAATTTACTGGTTGGGGGAGGAGAGAGGATTTCAGATTTTACTTGTCATACTTCCAATTATTTGAGTATCTTGCTTTTTTTTTTTTAATAAGAATGTATCACTTTTGTGATTTAAAATTAGGAAGAAAGGGAAAAAAAGACAAATACAGTGAGCCCGGGGTGCACTTCTGGAAGCACAACTGTCAGTCATGGTACTGCATGTGTTTAGGCCCATGTGACTGTGACGGTCACTGTGATTCAGGTGCTTCCTGAGCCCAGTTTTGTTCTGTGCATTTAGATGCACTCATTCATTTATCCCCACTGAGTCTGAGGGTGAGGGTTATCCATGTTTTCCAGGTGTGCAAAGAAACTCAGAGAGGTCAAGTCACTCACCTAAGGTCACATAGCCAGTGAGTGGCACCTGACTCTTTGATGACAACTTTCTTCTAGATAGGTACACAGGTGATTTTTAAAAATCTGGGTTTTAACTTCTGATTTATCTTTAAAAGTAAGGAGATGCCACATGTAGTCCTTGTAAGATTCAAGAACCATTTGGGTCTGTTTTTTTTTTTTTTTTTTTTTGCTTTGGCTTCATTCAAACACAGCTCTGTTCCTAAGAGCCCTTGGTCATTTTATGTTCGGTATATGAAAAGCGTGTCAGAACTTGTCAGCAGCCTCCATCAGAAACAAAAGGTTCTCTGTTTCTATTTCACATAAGAAGAATTCCTAAGTAGGGCAACTCATACCTAATTGTGAGTGGAAAGTTGATAGACTATTTTAAAGTTACTAGTGAATGGGGTGCCTGGGACGCTCAGTCGGTTGAGCGTCCAACTCTTAATTTCAGCTCAGGGTCGTGGGATTGAGCCTCGAGTCAGCCTCCACACTGACCATGGAGCCTGCTTAAATTCCCACCCCCTTCCCCCCCACCCCCCGCCTCTCGTTACCAGTGAAATCTCTAATTCTGGATGGAAGTGTCTCATTAGTTTACCTCTGCATAAGCACCTTGTATAAACTGTTCCTAGTAGCCTAAGTGATGGGTATAGCACCCCACCATGTGCCATGTTATCAATAATTGCGTCTTTTTGAGAAGCATTAGTTTGCTATTTTAAAAATCATCCTTTTCTTTGAAGGAGGATTTCTTGGGTGGCGTCATGCCTTCTGCACCTAAATGAGCAGCTTCCACAACAAAGATTTCCAAGTGCATCATTTTGTTCAACTCTTAAAACTGTTAAATTAATAAAATCAGCTTAACAGAACCCTGATTAGTTTAAAATTGCTTTAAATTTGGTCATTAAGTTTCAGGGAACATGTAATTTTCTCCACATCTGGTACAGCTGCGAGACATGAGGGATGGGGACAGAAGTGGCAATAAGAAATGCAAAGGATGGCGAGGAAACACTTTGTCATTGACGGTTTCTGCACCGCTAGTCTGCACCCCCCAGGAATATGCTTCCCGGTGAAACATTAGCCCTTGCGTAATGTCTCCAGGAACATTGTCTTCCTGTGGTGAGGATGGCACAGAACAGCTGGGCATCAAGGAAGCTGGGCTCACTTCTTGAGAACCCTGGGAACATGCTCTGTCACTCTGGACGTGTGTTCTTGCTTCTCTGTGCCTCGACATCTCCACCTGTGAAATGGGCCGATGCCCATGATGTCCGGTCCTTCAGAATGTTTCAAAGGCTGGTGGGGGACTTGTGCCATCTTTTATTGGGAGCCGTTAGAAAGATCTGAGCTCATTAATGTGGGCAATCACATGTCGATATGCACTTACTGTCGTCTGTGTTCAGGATCAGATATGTAAGACACACACGGATGTTGGACTCGTGTTAGCAGCCAGCCCCGTCGCCTGCATCTTTTTCCACTTTGGGGCTAGGCTTTCACAAACCTGGGAGCTCACTTCATGCTGTGTGGTGTCTAACCTGGCCCAGGGCTTTGGCACTCGGCCTTCAGCTAAGAAGGCACACTTCATTCACCGTGGGCAGCTGCAACCTCCAGAAGCTTTGATATTTTCTCGAGGAACCTGCGAGCCCTTTGGGGCAAATCCAGTTTGAGAAGGCGCTGAAACCGGACAGCCTGATGGTGGAACTATATCCACTGTAGGATGGAGTGCCTGGGATCATGTATTCTGGAATTTTTGAGTTAGATGGGACGTCTGTGCGTGTGGCTGATGCTCCCCCTCGAGGCGAGCGCCCCTCCCCGGACCAGAGGGGACGTGGTCCTGAGTGTCTGCTCCCTGCCCCCGTGGTGCAGGGGGCTCTCTGAGCATATGGCCTCTTCACAGCCCTCCAGCGGAGGCACTCGACTCCTGGGTCTCTGGCGGGGCCTAGGATCTGACCCCGGCAGTGGATAGATAGAAAGTGCGACTCCCTGCGGGAGCAGAGCTGAGAATGTGCGGGCGATCTGCGCTGGGCGAGCACGGGAGCGAGTCCCTGCGTCGTGCTCTGACAGCTCTGTGCTGAGTCACTCGTAGGTTTCTTCACGCAGCAGAGCTGGGGTTCACGTGGCACCTGGGCGGGGCTGGGTACCAGGCGCCAGACCCCCACCGGCGCCAGAACTTCTCGAGGAGTCCGGCATCTCCTGCTCGTCCTTTAAAAATAGTCGTTTGCTCTCTCAAGAATGTGTCATTTTTCAAGTCACACGTCGCCCATGAAAGCCAAGCGCCTTCTGGAATTTATGGTACTTAAGTAGGTTACTGCGGCCCAATTGCATCTGTTTCTCGAAAACTGTTGACGTTTCTGATAATGGTAGATAAGATGCGTGGGACTCAGCCGCAGGAGGGGACGGGCTGTAGGGGAGGTGAAGGACGCAGGCCCTGGAGACGTGAATTCCACCCGGAGGTGCCCGCCCGGGCGAGAGTGGGATGGGAGCTTGGGCCAAGCGCTGGGAGCCGGGGCGGCGGCTCTTCTCAGTGCGCTGCCGCTGGATGGAGCGGGAGCATCTCGGAGCCCAGAAGTCTATGAGCATGTGCGGGGCTTGGAAAATGATTTTCTCTGGGTACTCCCGCAGGTTTTCAACCGATTTTATAGAAGAGGCTCCTGGCTTGAAGTTGTCATCAGCTGTCAGATTTCCATTAGTGATTTCCACAATCTCTGATGCTGAACTGACAGGGCCCTTGAAGACAGCCACAGAGCAAGTGGTAACCTATATTCTCCTGAAAATCTTGCATGCCCTCACCACCAAATCTCATGGATAGGTAGACAGATTCACACAAAAGGAAGAATTATGTACATTTACATATGCATATGTGTGGCTCTGACGTGGAGGATGCATTTGAAATACAGACATGAACCTGATAATGGGAAGCATTGTTAGTTCCTGAAATGTGGTCTTTAGAAGTATGACATGAAAAAGAATCAAAAATGTTTTTACTAAATCCCCTCCCTCGGCGATTGCCGTCTCTCTCCAAAACCCGGTGAAAATACAGCTTTGTCGTCAGTTTTAAAAAACAGCCCTGTCTTCTAAACGCATGGCAAAGTTTTCTAGCTGATGTTTTTTGATACTTCCTAGTATTCCTGGAGTTCACTAGCTTTGAGTGCATTTGGAAAAGATCTATGCAGAGGATATATTTGGACAGGTATTGAATATAATAAACCGTATTTAAATATTTATATATGGAATTATTTTTTTTTATGGTGCTGTTCTTTAAATCATTAAATAAGGCCCTCTCATTCCTCCAAAAGATCTACGGGCCCTGCCTTTCAGCATATAAGATCGTCTTTGCCTTTGAACGATATCTCAACTTAAAAATGATTTCTAACCAATGATCTTTTACATACATTTGTTATTGTGGGGAGCATTACACCCTGCTGTGTTACAGCAATGCTTGGAAGCTTTCTTCTGAAAATAGCTCTTTATTCATGCAAAACTGAATGGGGAGAGAGGCAAGGAGGAGAACGCACTGTGTTTCATGGGCCTGGAGCCCCGTAAGGAGAGCTGGAGGTCTAGCGGTGCGCCCCCCCCTGCCCCCCGCCCTTCCTGAGCAATTGTGAAGCATCTCCGGGCTATGAGAAAGGTTTGAGCTTTTCTCTTTTGTGAAGGGTCTTAGAATCCTAGGATTTTTATTTTCCACTTATGCCTCCAAGGCCTCCATCCCTCCCTCACTCCTTCTTTGTCAATTTGAAGGAGCTCTCTTTCTATTCCTAGGAGTTACCTAAATAACGACCGTTTGTTTTTAAGATTGATTCTATAAAGAGTGTATTAGGCATCTCAAGGGCTACGATGTGGCAAAGTCTCAGACTCTTCAGAGTAGAAAGATGCCTGCTGGCCAGGCAGAACGTTCCTGGTTTTATGGTGAGCGCACACACGCACATGCACACACACACACGCACACACACCAGCAGTGGGTGCATCTAACCCACACGAGGGAAGCATGATCACCATTAGTGCCATCCACCTTCCGGGCATATATGACGGGCTGTCCCTTCCTCCGGGCTTTTGATGTTTGGGGTGGCATGTCACTTGGCCAGTGATGTGAGCAGAAATGACATGTGTCACTTCAAAGCACCAATTTGAAGATGCAGGGATGAGCTTCTACCAGCTCGTTTCCCTGAGTGAGGGCTGCAGGGGCCGAGCCCAGAACTGAGCCAGAATGGCTGTGTGGTGTGAGCAGGAGATAAACCATCATCCTTCCAGCACAATCCAACCTGCCCTGGCTGGCGGGGGGGGGGGGGGGGGGGGGGGGGGGGGGGGGGGGTGGGGGGGCGGGGGGGCGGGGAGCATGCAGCCTACACTGCACACAGTGTGCTCACACTCATCCGCGCGCTGTACCTCTTCTACAGCCAACTCTGATCCTATGAGGCAGCTGCTTGTCAACCTGCTGAAATGTGGCCAATCAGTGTCTGCAGACGGAAGGTGAAGGAGCATCTAATTGAGAGACAGAGAGAGAGAAGGAGAGTGTGTTTGTGTAGAAAACCTAAGTTTCTTTAGAGATCCATCTGCCTGCTCTGTGGAGCTTTCCTGGGGGCGGAGGGGAGGAGGAGGCGCCTGTCCCCGTCCCTGGGGGCGGGAGGGGGGGAAGGGGGGCGGGCGCGCTGATGCTCAGCGCCGCTGGAGGAAAACACTCGGACCAGGCTTCAGTGCGCTAGCAGATTTTGGAGTGATTTATACAAAAACAGTTTAAAGCATTTACTAGCTGTAAGAACTAATTTCCAATAAATCAGACAGGATTCCCTTTGGAACCAGAAATAAATGAGGGCAAAAGAAATTGCCAAGGGTTGTTGAGCAATAAAGGGATGGGTTCTAGATATCTTGAAATGATATGTAAATGGACAAAGTTGATTTAACTGTCTTTTTTTCATGTCAAGGAGTAAGATTTAAGTCTATAGCATGTCATTATAACCAAGAATTATTCACCAGGAGACTCAGCATTTCATGCACATCCCAGTGAATGGCAATTTTAATATTCCAGTTTCAGTCCTAAATTGTAATGAAAAGGCATTAATTGCTTGGTTCCCTGCAAAGTCCATTAAAAAAAAAGTGTTTCCAGAAAAAGTTCAAGTTTGGTCCACGAGGCAGAACTTTCCTTATAAAATTCTAGTCATTTTTTCTAATTAAAAATTTAAATGAATATGTATTTTATTACCTTCAAGTCCACAAGCACCTATTATCCACATACCGGTAGTCTGGCACTGTGCCGTGAGCCTTGGGAAATGGAGAAGAAAACAGAATATGTACGTGGTTCTTGAACTCCAGATGTATGAAATTCATGGGAAAGTTAACCCAGGAAGCCATCTGAGAACCCGCGAGCCGCTCGGGGACCCTTGCCGAAACGCGGGGACATGAGGTTCCCCGAGGCTGGTGGGCACAGCCTCGGAAAAGACGTGGGATGTGGGGTCCGGAAGTGCTGGCTAGGTTTGGCCAAGGCGAGGCAGGGCCCCCCTCTCTGGGATTGGGGATAGCTGTGGCCAGAACTGGATGCAGGAAGGAATTTTCGGGATTCCCCAAACCAGGTAGGGGCTCTCCAGTGGCGCAGGCTGCATTTTGGAGATGTCTGATTCCACTGGGTGTGAGCATTTATCACGCCAAGATTTAGCATCATTTCCTGAGATACCGTGGGCTCCCAGCTCCTTGGGACCTGAGAGGTGGCTGGTCTTTTTAGGAATAGAGTGTGGGATGCCCTTGGGAGAGAAGAAGATAGGAAGGGACAGAGGATGCTGGTGATACCCGCCCCTCTGTGGCAGGCCCTGTATGTGCTTTTAGAAAAATTTTTAAAAATCTCCCTCATTTCTGTCAACAATCAGAGAATTTTTTACTCCATTTTCATAGATGAGAAATAGACGTCCAGAGGTTGGAAATCTTGCTTAAGGTCACTGAGCCAGAAGACTGCAGGAGAGGCCTTTGACTCTTGGCCATCCCCCTTTTCGGGATACAGAAGGTGTTCCAAAGAGTAGTAGGCTGACGCCTAGCTTCTCAGTAAGTTCTAGAGTATCAAGGTGGCCCCCAGACTCAGGAATCCAGGTTCTTTTCTCACGTGAAGGGCAAACGTGTTCATGCACGTGACTCTCCCCCGACGGGCCCTGCTCCGTGCCCTGCTCCGTGCCCTTAGCAGGCCTGCGACTCTCAGGTGCTGACCTTGTGCCTGGGGATCCCAAAGGGAGCACCTCCTGATAGTGTGCACCCTCGGTGCCTCGCCCCTGCACCCCCAGCCCCAACCCTGACGCTCACAGGAAGCAGCACCATGAGAGGCAAATGAGGTGCCCATTCGCAGGGTCAGGTGCTGACCCAGCATGCACCCTGGTGACCCCCTTGACCTTGGTGGCTGCAAACATTTGGCAAGTCTTCAGAAGCCTGCTGCTTTGCTCTGAAGCCTCTAGCACTCCTCACATCGCCCTGAGCAAACTCACAGCCGACCAGGACCCCACCAACCCAGCGATCTCAACGTCATTCACACTGTCGGCCATGCCGGCCGCTGCTTCTGGGATCCAGCAAGAGGCGGAAGGCCGGTCTGGAACTGCCTTTCCCCTCCGGACTTCCTACCTGATTCTCATTCGTCATCTTTGCTCTGAGGTCCTCCGGGGAAGACAGAGGCTGCTGTCCATCCCCCCACACCCCCTTCTCTCTGAGAGCCTGGAGGACTGCTTGGCTTGTGGTAGGTGCCCTCTCCGCCTCATTGGCTGGCTCTGCACTTGACATATTGCTCAGAGGGCACGTGGAGGCCCGTCCCCAGCTCTGCTGCGGGGCTGGGGTTCCGGCCGGCACTCCCTCCTCTGCGGGTGCCGGCCTTCCTGCCGGGACGGGCCTCCTGCAGCCTGACTGTCGGGGAAGCCAGTGGCGGTCAGCGGTGCCCTCCTGCTCCAGAGGGCCATTTGGGCTTCAGGCGGATGCCACTTTACTGCCACAGCCCGGCCATGGTGTGATTGTCGCTCTGTTTTAGGGAGGACAGCCCCCTGCTGGCTCCGTATCTCTGGGAATGTCTGCTTCTGCGGGCAGCAGTGGGGACCCCCGACGGCTCCCCAGCTCTGCATGGGGCACCTGCCAGGCTCCTCCCTGAGGCCGGGAAGCCATCTGCCCCCGCGGCTCCAAACACCCCCATTCCTGGTGCAGAGGCTTCCCCTCCCCCGTCCTGGGCGGAAGCGTGCAGCTGCCGGCTGCCCGGTGACATGTCTTCTTTCTGCCAAGGATATGACGTGTGTGTAAGGCTCTCTGTACCCATCTCTTTCTCCAGGGGGTCCCTCCATGCACAGTCAGAAGTTCTCCGTGCTGTTGGCACACATCTGCGGGCAAGGGGGGATCGGCTGCTCTACGAAACCCTGCATTGCTGGTGGCCGGGGGCACCGTGTGGATGGAGGGAGAGGAGTGGGTTTTTTTTTTTTTAAATAAAAAAATTAGTATTTGCAATTTTAGGTATACAAAACTATAAATAATAAATGCGTAGTCCCATGCCAGCATTAGCTTGAGGAGCAAATCCCAGCTATTCTGTACCCGCTCTGTCTTCCTCAGAGCCAGCCGCCGTCGTGGATGGTTCTGTGCTCCTGCTCTGCGTGGATGTGTTCTTAATGAGTAATTTCCTCCTTTCACATGTTTAGACTTTATGTAAACCACCGCGTGTACTGCAAACATTCTTCAAATGAAGTTTTCGTACTTGAAATGATTTCAAAATGTTGAGAAGTTGCAAAAAATAACACAAAGGTCACTTGTGTATCATTCTCCAGATTCCACAGTTGTTAACATTTTAGTACACATGGATAATCATTTCCCCTCTCTGGATATACACGCAGACCCACCTACCTACCCCCCCCCCCACACACAGTACACACACACACACACACACACACACACACACACACACACACATACACAGTACACACACACGCATATACACACAGATCTGAAATTGTGTATATATTTGATATTTTTCTTTTCTTCTGGAACGTCTAAGGTAAGCTGGAGTTGCTCCTTTACCTCTAGCTACTTGAGGGCGTGTGTCCTAGGACCAAGGGTGTTCTTTTACGGGAGCACAAGTGTCAGGATGAGGACATTAGCATTGATACTGTACCATCATCTAACCCTCAGATCCTATAGAAATTTCAGTGGTTGTCCCACGAGTGTTCTTTATGGCGGAAGCAAGCCGAATGGGTTTTGGGTTTGGCCTGGGACCTGACATGGGGGCACCAGCTGCATGCCACCTTCTGGACTCTTCTGTCTGTTCTCACCGGGAGCAGCTCCTCAATCTGTTTTCTTTCATTCTCGAGTGTGACAGGGTTTCAAAGGATCGGCCTGGTAGTTTCCCACTGCCCCTTCGGTTTGAGGTCTCCTCATGGTTGGATTAAAATGCACAGTTTTGTCCGAAGCTCGACAGAAGCGATGCGAGGGCCTCCTCCAGGCACCGTACAGGAGCCGCAGGGATGCCCTTCAGTCCCATGGCCAGTGGTGTCACCTGATCACGTGCTTCAGGCGGGTTCTGCCGGGTTTCTTCGCTGTCAAATTGCTATTTTCCTTTTTTTTAAATTTTTTAATGTTTTATTTTTTGAGAGAGAGAGAGAGACAGCTTGAGCAGGGGAGGGTCAGAGAGAGAAGGACGTACAGAATCTGAAGACAGTCTCCAGGCTCTGAGCTGTCAGCACAGGGCCCGACGCGGGGCTCGAACCCATGAACCGTGAGATCATGACCTGAGCCGAAGTTGGATGCTTAACCGACTGAGCCCCCCAGGTGCCCCACTATTTTCCTTTTGTAATTTATAAGTGTTTCATGAGGTGACACACTTGGGGACTGTGTGAATATCTTATTGCTCATCAAAGTCAAAAAAATTTTAGATGTTTAAAAACAGCTTTATTGGGGCACGTCTAGGGGGCTCAGCTGGCTAAGCATCCAACTCTTGATATTGGCTCAGGTCATGGTCTCATGGTTCGTGAGTTTGAGCCCTGCATCAGGCTTTCTGCTGGCAGCGCAGAGCCTGCTTCGGATCCTCTCTCCTGCTCTCTCTCTCTCTCTCTCTCTCAAAAATAAATAAATAAACATTTAAAAACAATTTTAAAAGCAGTTTTATTATGATATAACTCACATACTATACAATTCACCCATTTCAAGTGTACAGTTAGTGGCTTTCAGTATGATCACAGATATGTGCCACCATCAATTTTAAGCATCTTGGTCACCTCAGAGAACCCCCGTATCGTTCAGCTACAAATCCGTTGTCTCTCTCTCTCCTCTCCCTACCCCTTGGCCCCATGCAACCCACGAATCCACTTTGGAGGTCTACAGATTTCTCTCTTCTGGACTCTCATGTGAATGAAATCACATAATACACAGACTTTTGTGCCTGGCTTCTTTCACATATTCTGGTGTTTTCAGCGTTCGTTCAAGTTATTCATTCAAGTCAGGGCTTCATTCCTATTTATGACCAGATAGTATTCCACCACACATTTTGTTTCTCCATTTGTCTGTTGATGGACGTTTGGGCTGTTTCTATCTTTGGTTATTATGAATAAGGATGCTATACACATTTGTGTACAATTGTTTTTGTGTAGACCTAATTTTCATTTCTCTTGGGTGTAGACCTAGTAGTGGAATTGCTGGGTCATACAGCCACTCTAATTATCTGAGAAACTGCCAGAAACAGCCCATTTCCCAAAGAGACAGCAGCTTTTTCCTTTCCCACCAGCAGTGGATGAAGGCTCCAGTTTTTCTGTCAACACTTGTTAACATCTGACTCTTTGATTCTAGATATCAGAGTGGATGGGAAGTGATATCTCATTATGGTTTTGATGTACATGTTCCTGATGACTGATGGGTATGTTTGAATGTATTCCATTTGCATATTTCCCTTGGAGAAATGCCTATTCAGACCCTTTACCCATTTTTAAAAATTGGCCTTCTTGTCTTTTTATTATTAGGTTGTAAGAGTTCTTTATATATGCTACATACAAGTTTCTTAGCAGATATGTGGTTTGCAAGTATTTCCTTCCATTCTGTGGGTTGTCTTTTTGCTTTTTGGTGGCATCCTTTGAAACACAAAAGTTTTCAATTTTGATAAAGTCCCATTTATCTGTTCTTTTTTCTATTGTGGCTCATGCTTTTAGTGTCCTATTCAAGAATGCTTTGCAGACTTCTAGGTCATGAAGATGTACTTCTGTGTTTTCTTCTAAGAATTTTATAGTTTTAGCACTTATGCTTAGTGCTTTGAGTCACCAATTTTGAGTTAATTTGTGTGTGTGTGTGTGTGTGTGTGTGTGTCTGTGTGGTGTGGTGTAAGGGTCCATTTTCATCCTTTTGTATGTAGCTGTCCAATTGTCCCAGCACCATTTGTTGAAAAGACTATTCTTTCCTGATTGAGTGGTCCTGGTGCTTTTTTTGAAAATCAACTGACAGTAGATGCATGGGTTTATTTCTGACTCTCAACTGTATTCTCTTGAGCAGTATGTCTGTCTTTACTCCAGTCATTGCTTTGTAGTAAATTTTGAATTTGGGAGGTGTGAGTCCTCCTACTTTGTTCTTTTTAAAGGATTGTTATAGTCTATTCTATGTCTCTTGCAATTCCATATGAATTTTAGAATCAAGTTGTCAATATCTACAAAGAAGTCAGGTAGAATTCTGATAGAGAGTGTGTTGAATCTGTAGACTCAGTTTGGGGAATATTACTCTTAACGTTAAGACTTTGAACCCATGAACATTGATTTTTTTCTGTTTATTAGGTCTGTTTCTTCCAACAGTGTTTTGTAGATCTCACAGTGTAGTTTTGTACTTTTCTTGATAAGTTTATTTCTAAGTATTTTATTCTTTTTTGATGGTATTGGTAATGGGATTGCTTTTTAAGTTTTATTTTCAGATTGTTCACTGCCAAATGTATACAAATACAATTGATCTTTGTTTATTGACCTTGTACCCTGCAATTTTGTTGGGCTTGTTCATTAGTTCTAACAAGTTTTTTTTGTGTGTGTGTGGATTCCTTAGGATTTTCTATGTACAAGATCATCTCATCTGTAATGGAGATATTTTTATTTCTTCATTTCGAATCTGGATGTCTTATGTTTCTTTTCTTATGTCTTTTGTTTCTTCCCTGGCTAGAACTTCCAGTGCAAATGTTGAATAGAAGTGTTGAGAAGTGGCATCCTTAATTGTTCTTGATCTTAGGGGAAAACATCTAGTCTTTCACCATTAATTATGATACTAACTGTGGATCTCCTGTAGATGGCTCTTTATCAGGTTAAGGAAATTCCCTTCTAATTTGTTGAAGGTTTTTTGGCTTTGGTTTTCGTTTTTGTTTTATCTTGAAAGGGTGTTAGATTTTATTGAAAGTTTGTTCTGTGTCTTTTGAGATGATCGTGTGATTTTTGTTTTGTAGTCTTATATGATGTATTACTTTGTTGCTTTTCAGATGCTGAACCAAACTTAATTCCTGCTATAAATCTCACTTAGTCATACTGAATAATTCTTTTAGTGTAGTGGTCCTCATTTATGCGTGGGGAATTTGTTCCAAGACCCCACTGGATGCCTGAAACCATGGATAGTGTTGAATCCTATATATACTATGTTTTTCCATATGTACATGTCCTATTATAAGTTTAGTTTATAAATTAGACACAGTAAAAGATTAATAACAATAACTAACAATAAAATAATCAGTTGTACTATACATACTATATACAATCATGTATATATAGTATATATATACTGTATGTTAATATATAGTATATATATTAATATACTAAAAATAATACATACTAGATGATATATAACATATAGTAATATACTAATATATACTATATTATATATAGTGTATAATAGTATATATATGTACTGAAAATGCAATAGTCTACTGTACTATAAGTTATGTGAGTATGGCCTTTCCCTCTCATACCTTACTGTACTGTATTCATCCTTCTGGTGATGATGGGAGATGATGAAATGCCTATGTGATGAAATGAAGATAAAGTGAGGTGAATGATGCAGGCAATGTAATGTAGTTTTGGCTGCTATTGACCTTCTGATGATATGTCAGGAGGAAGAACATCCACTTCCATACCATGGCTGGCCACGGGCAGCTGCGACCATGGAAACCAAACCCACAAATAAGGGAAGACTACTGTTATGTTGGCGGTTTCAGTTTGCTAGTATCGTGCTGAAGCTTTAAAAAAATTTTTAAATGTTTTTTTACTTGAAAGAGAGAGAGAGACAGAGAGAGAGAGAAAGAGAGAATCCAAAGTGGTCTGAGCTGAGCTGTCTGCACAGAGCCTGACACGGGGCTGGAACTCCCAAACTGCAAGATCATGACCTGAACTGAAGTCAGATGCTTAAGTGGCTGAGCCACCCAGGTGCCCCTATTTTGCTGAAGAGTTTTGCATGCATATTCCTAAAAGTTATTGGCGAGTAGCTGATTTTCTTTTTATGTCTTAGTCTGGTTTTGGTATTAGGGCAATGCCTGTTTTATAAAATGAATTGAAAAGTATTCTCTCTCCTTTTATAGTTTTTGGAAGAGTTTGTGAAGAGAGAATTGTAAAGGATTAATTATTCTTTTTTTAATTAAAAAAAATTTTTTTGTTTTATTTATTTCAGAGAGAGAGAAAGAGACAGCATGAACAGGGCAGGGTCAGAGAGAGAGGGAGACACAGAATCTGAAACAGGCCTCAGGCTCTGAGCTGTCAGCACAGAGCCTGACACGGGGCTTAAACCCACAAACTGTGAGATCATGACCTGAGCCGAAGTCGGACGCTTAACCGACTGAGCCACCCAGGGGCCCCGATTAATTATTCTTTAAATGTTTGGTAGAACTCAGTGATGAAGCCAGCTCAACCTGGGATTTTCTTTGTGAGTAAGTTTTTGATTATTAATTCAGTCTCTTTACTTGTTACAGGGTATATTCAGATGGTCCATTTCTTCTTGCATCTGTTTTATTTATTTAAAAAATTCTTTTTAATGTTTTGTTTATTTCTGAGAGAGAGAGAGAGAAAGTGGGAGCAGGGAGAGGGAGACACAGAAGCTGAAGCAGGCTCCAGGCTTTGAGCTGTCAGCACAGAGCCTGATGCGGGGCTCGAACCCACAAACTGTGAGATCATGACCTGAGCCCAAGTTGGATGCTTAACCGACTGAGACACCCAGGCACCCCTTCTTGCGTCTGTTTTAGTAGTTTCTGTCTTTCTAGAAATTTTCTTATTTTATCTAAGTTATCTAATTTGTTGCCTTACATTTACTTATAGTATACCCTCGTAATCCTTTTTATTTCTATAGGGTCATAGTAATGTCTTCTCTTTCATTTCTAGCTCTGGTAATTTGAATCTTCTCTTTTCTTCTTGGTCAATGTAGCTAAAGATTTGTCAATTTTGTTGTTCTTTTCAAAGAGCCTGCTTTTTGTTTTATTGATTTTTCTCCATATTTTCCTGTTCTCTATTAGGTCCCACTGTAATGTTTATTATTTCCTTCCTTCTTCGTGTTTTAGGGTTTACTCTGCAATTAAAAAAAAATTTTTTTTAATGCGTATTTATTTTTGAGAGAGAGAGCAGAGGGGGACAGAGAGAGAAAGAGATACAGAATCTGAAGCAGCTCCAGGCGCCCAGCTGTCAGCACGGAGCCCAGTGTGGAGCTCAAGCCCACGAACCATGAGACCGTGACCTGAGCCAAAGTTGGATGCTTACTGACTGAGCCACCCAGGGGCCCCACTCTGCTCTTTCACCATGCCCCCCAGTCTTAAAGTGGAAGGTTAGGTTATTGACTTAAGGTCTTTTTCTTTTATATATTTCCTTCTAGGCACTTCTCTTGCTGCTTCCCATATTTTAGTATCTTGTGTTTCCATTTTCATTTATCTCGATGTATTTTCTGATGTACCATTTAGATTATTTAACCAGTTGGTTATTCAGGAGTGTCTCGTATAATTTACACATATTCAAGAGTGTCCCCCATTTTTTTGTGCTATTGATGATTCTAATTTCATTTCTCTGTGATTGGAGAAAATGCTTTGTATTATTTCTATCCTTTTATGTTTACTGAGGTTTGTTTTATGGCCTAGCATGTGGTCTATGTTCGAGAATGTGCCTGTGGCCTTGAGAAGAATGTACATTCTATTGTTGGGTGGAGTGTTCTTAAGATGTCTGGCAGGTTAACTGGCTTATAGTGCTATTCAGGTCTTCCATTTTCTTGTTGATATTCTACCTACCCATTCTATTCATTATTGGAAGGAGGATATTGAAGTCTTTAAATACTATGGAAGAATTGTCTATTTCTACCTTCACCTGTCAGTTTTTCTTTATGTATTTTGGTGCATCTGTGCTTATAATTGTTATGTTTCCTGATGCATTGAGACCCTCATCATCATAAAATGTTCCTCGTTAGTAGCGTTCTTTGTTTAAAGTCTATTTTGTCTGATATTCGTATAGTCCAACTTTCTTGTGGTTGTTTGCATGATATATCTTGCCCATAATTTTATTTCCTATCTATTTGTATCTTTGAATCTAAAGTGTGTCTCATGTGCAAAATGTTTTATTTTATGTAGTCAGATTTATCAATCTTTTATTATATCTATATTTTTGAATCATAGTAATAAAATATCTCCCTATGCTCAGGTCATGAAGGAATTTACCCACATTTTCTTCTAATACTTGTGGCTTCATTTTCTATATTTACATCTTTGATCCATTTGGAACTTTTTCTTGTGTTGAATGTGAGATGTGGTTAGAATTTTATCTTTTTCCAAATTGTTAGCCAGTTGTCCCGGTAACATTTATTGAAAAAATCTTTCTTTGCTTCAGTGATTTTAGAGGTCATCTTTGACATATACAAAATTTCCAAATATAGCTGCATCTATATGTGAATTTCCTCATCAACTTCATTTCTATGTGTGTTCACACACCAGTGCTACGGTGTTTTAATTGTGGACACTTCATAGTATTTTTAATGTCTTGTAGGGTTTACTTCCCCTTGAGGCTTTTCTTTCTCAGTGTTTACCTGGCTATTCTTGAAGGTTTATTTTTTCATATGAACTTTAGTATCAATTTGTCTAGCTCCATTAATATCTTTAAACTTATAAATTAACTTAGGGACAACGGACATCTTTACGATATCAAATTGTCCTATCCAAGAAAAACTTACATCTTCCCATGTATTCAAGAAGGCTTTTGTGTTTTGTGTTAGTTTAAAAAGTTTCCTTATAGCAGTTTTGTATGTCTCTTGCTAAGTTTATTCCTGCATATTTTATCTTGTTGGTGCCATTGTGAATAGGATTTTCCCTCTGCTATTGATTCCTGAATGTCAATTTCATATTCTACTACTTTATTGACTCCTTTTTCTGATTTGGGTTATAAATGTGGGTTTTTTCTTCCCCAGCATGTATGTTTTTGAGATTCACCTGTAGTTCCAGCTTATTTATTTTCACTGCTGTATTCTGTTCAATTGTGTGACTATACCATGGATAAATATTTATAAGTTGGATGGACATTTAGAGTGTTTCCTGTTTGTCAAAATTGCCGAGTGGTTTTCCAAAGTTGTTGTATCACTTCTCACTCTCATCTGTAGTGTGTGAGTTTGTTGCTTCATGGTTTTGCCAGCATTAGCCGTTGTCAATCCTTAAATTTGGTCAGTCTAATGGGTAGCAAATGGCAGAAAAATATGGTTTTAAATGGCTGTTCTTAAGCTCTTGGTTCTAAATTCTGACCCAAGAGGCTCCCTCCCACAAGATTGTGTGGGTTGCATCCCCAATACCTTCTTCCTCGCAGTGCCCTCCTCTCACTGAGAAGCATTTGACTCAATAAGAATTGGGAGCTATGATGACTCTTTCATACCTTTGAGGGAAAGGCACTTCTATAAAATTAAATGTATGATTCATTAGATGAGGACAGCTCAGCCTCAGGTCAGACCTCCAAGTGGAATTTCTTTGCTGAGTTCATTGTTATTTATTAATGCGACATGATTATCAACGATCGGCTGAGTAACAGCTTGCATCTGGCACTTTGCTAGGCTCCATACAGGGTTTAGTGATGAATTAGGCCCAGTTCCCACCTTTAGGGGGCTTACAGCCTAATTGGAAGAGAAGGCATGCTTACTGTAGAAGACACCCCCTGAGGATGTTATGGGCCAGGTTGCTAATGCAGACAGAAAGGTCTACATACAATGAATATAAAAAGAAAAGGGCATATTTCTTTCTTCACCTCAAATTACAAATTCAGTAGGAAAGCCTGCCCATTGAATTTCTTCTTGCTTTAAACAGGCTAAATTCATGCTAGTAAAAAAATGCATACAACGGGGTGCCTGGGTGGCTTAGTCGACTTTCTTAAGTGTCCGACTTTCACTTAGGTCATGATCTCGCGGTTCGTGGGTTCGAGCCCCGCGTCGGGCTCTGTGCTGACTGCCAGCTTGGAGCCTGGAGCCTGTTTCAGTCTGTGACTCCCTCTCTTTCTCTGACCCTCCTCTGCTCACGCTGTCTCTCTCTCTCCTAGAAATAAATTTAAAAAAAAATGCATACAACACCTAAGATACCTCCACTGTCTTTCTAACCTGTACAATCACTGACAACTTAAATTTCACCTTCTAGGCTGGGTTCACCTGGCGGAATGTCCATCTGAGGTCCACCTAATTCCCGTCCAGTGAAACCAACCTTCTTCCTAAGCGGGCACATTTCAGGTTCCTCTGTCATGAGATGCGGTGGTTGGTCCATCTGTGACCTAGCACCAGCTGCCTCGCCTTTGTTTCTCATGACCAGATCACTGGCTCTGTGGTTCTCCCCGTGCTGTGGTTTATGCTGAGCTCCTGGTACCCCAGGATTGGAGTCCTGCTAATGTCTCTCCAGCCTTTCTGAGGGCGGCGCTCTTGTTTTCCTCTTGGTGACTGGGCCCTGCTACATCTCCTGGGCCTCTTAATGCTGAGTGCTTGCGTACCCAGGTTCAGGTGTCTCCTTAATTAGCAATTCCCTCATTCTGCTGCCAGCCAGAACCGGTTGTATGACTAAGGTTTGGTCACACCATATGGGTGAGAAGTTTCCATGCTCAATAGAGTGCCACCTCATCCACTTTACGTAAGGGTGACATGTCCCTTCAGAGTTGGAAGCCTCTTTCACTATTGCCTGGTCCTGCCGTGGCCTGCAGCACACCCTTGAGGCGGCTGGGCAGCACTGCAGGTGTAGACCATGCCAAGCAGTGCTCCGGGGAGAAGCCAGTTGGTCTGTGCAGACAGCTTGTCCGTAGCCTTATGAGGTCCACTTGCTAGCCTATCAGGCAAACTGGCCAAGTTCATGCTAGTTGGATTATTCTTTCATTTCACTCATTCATTCATTAATTTGTTAAATGCATATTATGGGCTGCACTGAAAGTTCTGTAACTATCACATCAGCTGAAATACCCACACATGCAAAAGAGCCTCTCTCTCTCCTTACCCCACAGAGCAATGAGCCAGTGAGCATCTGAGAGCTTGTGGGGTTAGCCCTGTGTTAGGTGACATGAAGTGTGCCTAGGTCTGGGGCATGACTTGTGAAACTGTGTGGTTCTGTTGAGGGTGCAAAGCCCACACAGAGTAATGGGCAAACACATGCAACTCTGTGTTTTGTTATTGTCGTTTGGATGAGAGGGGCTTATATTGCTCAGTGTTCACTGAGGCCTGGGCTGGTTTAGGACTGCTTCTTAAAACTTGAAGCCCTGAAGAATGGGTAAACTTTAGACAGATTCTGGGGAATGACATCGTACTTGGGGAGAATAACCCGACTAAGCATGCTCATAATGAACACAGTGGGTTCTAGAGACATAGAAGAGACCAGCATGATATCTGTTAGGTGTTTCATGGGTCATATCCTTGGGAACGCTTACTCAATTCGATTAGCACTTGGGAACTCTGTATAGGAAGCTGTGTCCTGGAGTGGCCAGTGCTGGGCAGACCTGGCTGGCGTGGGGCTGTGGTTGACCCTCTGCCCTGAGCAGGGCCATGGAGGTACCATAGCCTAGCCCTGGTATGGCCATGACAGCGGAATAGCCTCTACCATGAGTCAAGCCTCCCATCCTTCGCCTGTGTGAACATTTTTATTTTTTGTTGTTGAAGCTGTAGGGTAATTACCCTTGTCCTTAATAATTGCATTAGTTTCCTTGATGAGCAGAGATGCTCTGGAGTCTGTGCTGTTAAAGAGGTTAGGATTAAGGTTTTCAACCTGCTGCTGGTGTGAGAAGGATATCTCCATGCCAATTACCATCTCCTTGATAGGATTAGTCACTGTGTTAATTGCTACTCAGAAAAAATGCCAAGTTTGTTGTTTTAGACTTTGGCTTTTAAAATATTGCAGATGTCATCTTAAATGCAAATTGTATTTGGTATTAGAGATAGCTGTTGATCTATTAACACTCTGGGGTTGATTTGTATCCGAGGCTGTGTGAGATAGAGGAGTCTTGCCCTTGGATTATTAATTGCTTCTTTGATGGTGGTTCCAGAACAGGGAGGGGGAGGCAGCTGTCAGACCTGTTCCTTGGCACTGTCTTTGAAAGAATTCGGGGCTCTGTCTGCAACAGTCTGTTGGAATTGGCCAGAGTAATGTATAAAACAACCTCACTCCTCAACCCAAGAGCGTTGCCTGTCTACTCTGCAGGTCACCTGGTTGGTTAGCTTTCAGTTCGTACCTTGAATGTTGTGCCTCTTCAGTGAGTAGCAAATGACCACAGCAGCTCAGTCTCTAGAAATTTCTCAATCGGTGGCACCTCTTCATCTTGGACCAGGACAGACTCGTCTGAACGAGAGCAACCTGTGTGAGACAGCATCTTATTTTTAGTTTATATTTTTAAAACTTTTACTTTTGAAATAATCTCAAAATTTCAGGAAAGTTGTAGGAATAGTACAAAGACATCTAGGCCCTTCACCCAGATTCCCCAGTTGTTGACATTTTACCATTTTTGCTTTCTCATTCTCTATGTATGTGCAAATACATTTTTTTTCTGAATCCCTTGAAAGTAACTTTCAAACATGATGCCCCTAAACACCTTAGTACATATTTCCCAAGAACAAGGACATTCTTCTGCGTAACTCCGTACAATGATCAAAATCAGGAAAACAGCATTGACATGATACGATTATCCAATCTAGACTGAATTCCTGCAACCAGTTATTTTCCAATAGTGTCCTTTACAGCAAAATGTAATCACCGCCACCGCCATCATCGTCATCCCCATCCCTATCATCTGGTCTAAGATCTCATCTAAAATCTCATATTTATTTCTGTGTCTTTAACCTCCAACAATCTGGAACAGTTCCTTTGTCTTTCTTTGTCTTTCATGACTTTGACATTTTTTGAAGAACACAGGCCAGTTAGTTATTTTGAACAGTATCTTTCAACTTGGGTTTGTCTGATGTTTTTTCACTAGATTCAGGACATGCATTTTTGGCAGGAAGACCAGAGATGTGATGTTGGCTCCTTCTCACTGCATCATATTGAAAGGTACATGGTACCCTCTATGCCATTACTGGAGCTGTTAACTCTGGTCGTTGGTGAAGATGGTATTTGCTATGTTTCTCTGGTGTAAAGTTATTGTTTTTCCTTTGTAATTCATTAGTGTTTGTGAGGAGCTATTTTATGTGTATGTAAATGCCTTGTTATGCACGAAACTTTTACCACTTGTTTTAGCATCCACTGATAATTCTTGTCTGGATCAATTATTATTATAATCTTTGCCAGATGGTATTTTTTCCTAAATTTATTTATTGTTTAGTATCTTCTATTGTATTGAAGAGCTTTTGGGTTCTTACCTTTATTCATTTACTCATTTATTTATTTATACCCATATGTACTCATGTATTCCCATTTTAGTCAATGAGTTACACTGACTAAGTTACATTCAGTGGGTAATATATTTCTCCAATAGTTTATGATCTAGTTATTTTGGTGGCTAAATTGTCATGGATTTGGCCACTGGGAGCCCCTTCAATTTGGCTGCCGTGTCCCTGTGAAACATTCTCATCACATGTTTTACATTTTATTAGGAAACATTTCAGACACACAGAAAGTCAAAAGACTTTTTTGGTGAACATCCATGTACTTATCACCTGCATTCTTTAATTAACAGTTTACTGTGCTTGCTTTGTTATGTATCTAACCATCTCTCCATTCAGCAATCCCCCTTATTTTTAAGTTGCATTTCAAAGGAAGTTGTAGATATCACTACCCTTCATTCTTAAGCATTTTGGGCAGGAGAGGTAGTGTCTTGAGTTCCAAATTTGTTTATAGTTCCTTCTGTAGGTAACATTTACATACCTATGAATGAATGCAGTGTATGAATATTAAGTGGACCATTTGATGAATTTTGCTCAATACATTCACCTAAGAAATCTCAACCCCTATCAAGACATAGAACACTGCCATTACCTCCAAAGAAGGGTTTTCAAGTATCTTTATAGTCATTCCTTGTGCCCATCTTCCTCAGAAGCTAACACTGTTCTAGCAACATAGATTAGCTTCTATTCTAGAGTTTTATATAAATGGAGTGTGCATGGTACATATACTCTTGTGTATAAGGATAATTCTCACCATAATGATTATTCAGATTCATCCATGCTGTTGATTAAAATGGCCATTCATTTGTACCTCTTTTTTTCTTTTCTTTTTAGCATGTCCTTACTTTCTGGCACAAAACATTCCTTCACGGTTGCCTTGTGCTTTCCTTGCATAAGCCCTGGGATTAGCTCTCTCTTCAAGGAGCCCTGGCTCCTGTTAGTAGAGAATGGCTTCTGAATTCCAGGTGTATTCATTGGTATGTTATACTTTCGTAAAAAAATTTTTTTTATGTTTATTTATTTTGAGAGAGAGACAGAGTGCAAGTGGGGAAGAGGTAGAGAGAGGGAGACACAGTCCGAAGCAAGCTCTAGGCTCTGAGCTGTCAGAACAGAGCCCGATGTGGGGCTCGAACCCACAAACTGTGAGATCATGACCTGAGCCGAAGTCAGACGCCTAACCGACTGGGCCACCCAGGCGCCCCTGTTATACTTTTATTCATTCACGTATCAATGTTTCCACGTACTCTCTCTCTTTAAAAAAAGCTAAGAAACGTGTGTGAGTATACACTTATAAACACACAAACACACATACGTCTACATGTGTTTCATATGTGTTCATGAGCATGTGCGTATGTAAAACCATGTGCTTATAACAATTCCAGTTCCAACCCAACACCATTGGGTCCCTTCTAGTCTTTCATATTTTCATATATGGAACTTCCTTCTCCAATGTGGGAGAAATTTTTCTGAATATATTTATTCATTTTATGAATCCTAAAATGATACATAAAGTAGTTAAACAAGAATTACCTGATGCCATGGAAGAAAACAAATCTACTAAATAGAGTTTAACTTGTGCATAGCACTTTTTGTCTTTAGTCTGAGGGCATGTGGTTGAAATACTGTGTTCAAGAGTTACTTGGATTAGTCTCTCTTTCCACTTCTGGGTTTATATTTATTCGGGGTTATATAATTTTGAGTTTGTGTTTTGTTTGTGTTTGATTTTAGGGATCCTCTCTATCCTTGTTGGGTTTTTTGTTTTTTTTTTTAGTATGTAAAACATTAACATGTTACGGAAGGTAGAACCATGCAAAAGAGCTAACCCCAGAGAAATGTCACTACCTCCATCCCTCTCATCAGGTAGGTAACCAATCTATCGTGTCTTTATCTGTCCTGGGTTTTTTGGGGATTTTTTTTGTTTTTTGTTTTTTTTGTTTTTTTTGCTACAATAAGCAAATACAAGTACATTTTCTTATTGTCTTCCTTATTCTTACACAAAAGAGAGGTGTTACTTTTTAAAAACTTAAACCTTTTATTTTGAGATAATTGTTGATTCACATACAATTGTAAGAAATAATAGAGAGATCCACACCCATGTACCCTAATAGTTTCCCTAATAGTAACATCTTGAAAACTGTGGTACGTTATTACAACCAGGATATTGACACTGATACAGTCAAGACAGAACGTTCCCATCACACACCCCCACCCCCGGGAAGGGGCAGGGGTCCTGGCTGTTGTCCCTTTTAGCCACACCCACTTCCATCTCATTCCTACCCTTCTTTAATCCTTTGCAATCACTGATCTCTTCTCCATCTCTATAATATTATCATTTCAAGAATGTTACCTAAATGGAATCACACAGCAAGTAGACTTTTGGAATTGGCTGTTTTCTCAGCATAATTCCCTGGGGAGTCATGCAGTTGTGTGTATCAGTCTTTCCTCTTTATTGCTGAGTGGTGGTCCACGGGGTGGCTGGACCATGTTTGTCTAGCCATTTACCAATCAAAGGACATCCCGCATGTTTCCAGACTTCTGGCTATTATGTATAAAGTTGCGACAAACATTTGTGTACAGGTTTTTGTGTGACTGTAAGTTTCCATTCCTCTGGGATAAAGGCCTAGGAGCCCAGTTTCTGGGTGGTATCGTAGTTACACTTTAGCTTTCAAAGAATCTGCCGAAGTATTTTTCAGAGTAGCTGTACTTAGCATTCCCAGCAGAAGTGGACAAGTGATCCCATTTCTCCATATCCCTGTCAGCATTTGGTGTTGTTGCTAATTTTTATTTTAACCATCCTGATAGATGTGTACTGATAACCTCCTTGGGATTTTAATGTGTATTTCTGTAATGGCTAATGAGGCTGAACATCTTTTCAGGTGTTTGTTTGCCACTGTATATGTTCTCTGGCAAAATATGTTTGTGTCCTTTGTCCGTTTGCTAATCGAATCATTTTACTATTATTTTTTTACTGTTGAGTTTTGAGAGTTCTTTATGTATTTTAGATACTAGTTCCTTGTCTGATGTGTGGTTTGCAAGATTTCCCCCTAGTCTGTATCTTGTCTTTTTGCCTCTTAGCAGCGTTTTGACTGAACAAAGATTTTTAATTTTGATGACATCCAGTTAGTCATTTTTTCCTTTTATGGATCATGCTTTTGGTGTTACTTTTAAGGATTCTTTGCCTAGCCTTAGATCCCCAAGCTTTCCCTATGTTCAGTCCATCATTTATTTTGAGTTAATTTTTATAGGCGTGGAATGGACTTAGGTTGAGCAAAGTCCTTCCTTCCTCCCTCCCTCCCTTCTTTCCTTCCCTCCATCCATCCCTTCTTCCTTCCTTCTTTTCTTCTTTCCTTCCTTCCTCTCTTCCCTCCCTCCTTCCTGCCTTCCGCCTATGGATGTCCAATTTCTCTAACACCAGTTGTTCAAGGCTAGCTTGCTTTTTTCCCCCTGACTTAATTTTACACATTTGTCATAAATCAGTTTGGCATATTTGTGTGGGTCTATTTCTGGATTCTCTATTCCATTTCCCTGATCATATGATTCTCTTCCTTTGCTAACACTGCACAGTTTTGATAACTGAAGCTAGATAATAAGTCTTCTTCTGTCCTGATACTTCCTGACCCTTTGTCATCCTTATTTGGCACATTTGTGCTTTCTCATTCTTTGGTCAAGTTTAGCCAGTAGTTACCCTATTTTGTTGATTTTGTTGGCAAAAAAAAATCCAGAATTTTGACTTATTGGTTGAATCTACCTCATTAATTTCTTTTTTCTCTATTTTTAAAATGTTTATTTTTTTTTGAGAGAGAGAGAGACAGACAGACAGACAGACAGAGTGCAAGCAGGGGAAGGGCAGAGAGAGAGGGAGACACAGAATCTGGAGCAGCCACAGAGCCCAGTGAGGGGCTCCAGTCTACAGACTGGGAGATCATGACCTGAGCTGAAATCAAGAGTCAGACATTTAACCGACTGAGCCGCGCAGGTGTCCCTACCTCCTTATTTTCTACATCCTTCTTTTTCCTTCCTTGTGCTTTTGTTATTGTTCTTCCTCTTCTAGGTTTTTGAGTTTGGCGTTAAAACTTTTTAATTCCTCCATGTTTATGGAAATAAGTGTTGAAGGCTATGAATATTTTTATCTAATCACTGCTTTAAATATGTCCCATATACTCTGATATGTCGTGTTTTAATTACACAGATATTTTTGGAATTTCTGTTATTTTAGTTTTAGGTTTTTAAAATTAATTTCTAGCTTTATGATACCACGATCAGAAAAGATTCTTTGTCATCTTTCTACATTATGAAACATTGATTATTTGTCACCTAACACATGATCAATTTTTTTGTGGATATTCTGTGTACGTTTAAGCACGTCCTCGGATGTCAGATATATAAATCTCTCTGTAGGACCTGCCTTATTGATTATGACACACTGCCTTATTGATTATTTCCTGCTGAAATTGGTATGTTACAGTGTCCCGTGTTAGTGTGTTTCCATCTAGATTTCCTTTCATTTTCTACAATTTCTACTTAAAATTGTAGTTGCAGTTTTGCTTGGCACATTGACACCATTACTATTATATTTTTATTGTGAGATGTGTGGGGTTTTGTTTGTTTGTTTTTGCTTTTAGCATTAGTAAATGTCTGTTGCAAAGTTTTCTTCCTGGAAGTCCACTTACTCTGCCTGAAATCAAGATTGTAATACTTATTTTGTTATTATTTCCATCTGCCTGATAGAGCTCTGCTTGTCTCTTTATTTTTAGCTTTCCTGAATAAAAGTCTGCCTCAAGTGTACAACATAGAGTTGGATCCTTTTTTTTTTAAGCCAAATTGAAAATTGATTTCTTTTCGTACACGATTTAAGCCCATTCACAATTATTTATATGTCCAATATTTATATGATTGCTATGCTCGGTCTTAACATTTTCATAATATTTTATATAATAAATACTACATGTTATGTTCTAGCAATTGCATTTTTAGCTCTACATGATGCTGTTTTCTTTGATCATTTGTTTAATTTCTTTTGATGTTTAAGAAGTTTTCCTTTTCGTTTGAAGGGTTACCTTTGTCCCTACTGCCTTTTAAAAATTCCCTCGGTCCCCTGGAAACTTCTCCTGTTGGGTTTGTCAGTCGCTGGTGGATCCTTTGACTTCCTGTACAACTGTCGCTGTGGCCAGTGTCCTCCACAGCCACCGCGGGGGTTAGACTGGCTGCTTCCTGCTGTCTGCCATTTTATAGTTGCAGTATTTTTACTTTGACCTAACATGTAACACCTCTATGTTATTCTTTTTCCCTTACTCCCACCTCACTTAGATCTGTAATCGAATATATTGAATGTTTCCCATATGTCCCTTTACCAAAGAGTACCCCACTCCTCTCCTCGGTAGGTGAAGTGAATTCTCCAGTAGATTCTTTGAGAACATTTCATGGGTACATTCCTCCCTCATTTCTTACATGTTTAAGACTCCTGTAGCTCTGATTTTGGAAGGTTCTGCTTTGCTGGATCTAAACCTTTCACTTCACACCTTTCTTTCTTTGGCTTTTGTGAAAATTCTCCTTCGCTCCTGCCCTGCCCATCCAAGGCTGCTTTTGCCAAGCCCAGTGAGGGTCTAAGTCTCTTGTCCTCATAACTAATCTGGTCTCTTGGTTTTGCAGACTGTGCGGATAGTTTCTCAAGCACTTCTTTGGGGTCTTGAATTACATTTGCAGGGCTCGGTTTCACTTTGTCCTCCCGCTTTGTGCGCGCATTTTTGGAGGAATTTTCATCGGCAGATATACTCGGATATCCTCGGTTTTATTTTCCTTCCGGTGGTGGTAGTAGCCTTTATGTGGACGGGGAAGCTCACACCTCTGCGCTCACGGGCCGGCGGGCTGCCTGGCGAGCTGTTGCTGTGATTTTTGGTTCAACAGCCCCCTCTTCTGTCAGTGCAGCGTAGCGCAGTCTCTTGACCGGCTGGCCTTGGCGGCAGCCGCAGGTGGGCAGAGGCGTGTGCCCTGAGACTTATTTTATGACTGTTTTTGCTTCATGGATTCCCAAGTGTCCGCCTCTCGCTCTTCCCCCTTCCCTGCAGCTTCCCGGGTGGTGCCCACCCCCTTTCTCGCCGTCTCCTTCCCTTCCCGAGCGGCCTCCAGGGGCCCGTGCCCACTGTCCGTCGCACCCTTCCTCAGCGTTTTTGCACTTGGGGTGCACTTCCTGTCTCTTCGGGTGACTTTAGTTTACTCCTAAGCCCTACGCCTTCTCCACTTGGGGGTGTGTGTGTGGTTTTATCGGTTCTTCTTGTTAACCCCGTGTCGATTTTGGAGCGTGTGTTGGGAGATTGGGATTTCTGTGGCCATCATTCCCTTGGCTACCGGGAAGACCCCTCTGTAGCATTTATGAGATTGTGCAGTTAACTCAAGTTTGAGTGCAATGGTAACCCAAGCCCGTTATTAACATAGTATTTTCATGTTAATTGTACACAAATGCGTCATGAGGACGTGCTAGGAGAGGTGCGTCGTCTCCCCCTGCAAGTGCATTTACACCCCATCTGTTGAGCCAGCCTGTTCTCACAGATACTGCAGGCGAGGGTCGGGAGCTAGGGGCTTCTGCGCTCGGGGGTGGGACTCAGGGAGACTTTTACTGCTCGTGTGACACATCGAAGGGGGCATTGCCGTCCTGTTGCCAGAGGTGGGTGTGCGCTCGTGGCTGTGATGTGCACACGTGTACAGGTGTGTATCAAGGAGAGACTGCTCACCATTCAACCATGTTTTTACAGGGTTTTTGTGCAAGGCCCCAAAGCAGAGTGTGATTTGGCTCTGCTGGCTGGGGGAAGGGCACAGTGCCGGACACTGCAGGGGCCCAAGCATGTTTGTGGAAGGAGCGGACTGAGTACCTTTGTTCTGAAAATAGTCCACTTCTGAGTTACTATAGTAGAAAAACCCAGGCCTGCTCATAGGAGAGGAAAAGCTGGTAGGGGGGCTATTCCTGGGCCCCAGAGGAGCCGTGGAGAGAGCTGGGGTGTGCTGGCCAGCTCCATTCAGAGCCCACCTCCGGAGGGGGCGTCCCTGTGCTGCAGGCCGGGCCACTGTCTCAACCTCCCATGGGCATGTGGGTCCTGGCCTGCCCTTTTTCTCGGGATCAGTACCTTCTTCCTGGCACAGTGAGTGCTCCCAGGAGCACCCCGATCACTGGGAACAGTTTCTGCCTCCTCGGAGACCACCGAGAGGTTTGGTCACTTGGGGGCCTTGGGGTGCTGCCCCATGTCTTCTTCTTCTCTGCGGGTTCCAGAAGAGGGGGCCGCTGCAGCTCCATGGCTTCGGACCCCTCCCCAGGAGCCGCAGGTACCTCAGATAGCCTCTCGGAAAGCGCACCACTTAAGTCTGAGCTGCCTTTTCAGAATGGGAGGTGATGGGAAGCTGGGGTGGACAGGAAGGAAGGAGTTCTCCCCGGGGAGGGGCCTGTGGATCCTGCCGCCAGACGCCGGGTCAGGCAACGAATTTGTGTTCCACTGTCCAGGCGGGCCCTTCCGCCCCTCAGGTCTGACACCTCCATTCCAGCTTCGGGGGTTGAGCCCCCCGGTGCCCAGGGAATGGCGGAAGCAGTCAGATCGAGGAGGCCCCGTGACGGGGCAGGTCCCTGAAGAGGAGCTGTTTCTGCCCTTAAGGCCTCTGACTCCGCTCGCCCAGCCCTCTCTCTCACATGTTGCCAGTCGGCATCAGTGAGCCCTGGCCGGGGGCTCCTCCTGGGACCCCCCAGACAGGAGAGCCAGGGGCGGGAGGCCCCGGAAGCCCTCACGGCACCAGCGTGTGTGGTGGTGCGGTTAACTGGGGGGACCGTTTCCTCAGAATCCGTCGAGTGGAAAGTCAGAGGCAGCCGAGGAAGGTCGAGTGAGAAGCGGTAAGTGATAGAGCAGGGTGACACCTTGGCTGTTTCTCCCGGAGCCTGTTCCTTAAAAGTCTCGAGACAGAACTGTCATTCATGGCTCTTCTTGTTTGTTCACTCGCTCACTCGCTCACTCGCTCACTCACTCACTCACTCACTGACCAACCATTACATTCTCCTGCCTTGTGGCCGGCACCGTGCTAGGTACTGAGAATCCATGATGGGACACTTGCCTTCAGGAGCTTTGACAGCAGAGTGGCTGCTGTCACTCTGGGGGACCCAGTCGTGCTAGCTCGGGGGGAGGAAGCTCGTCTGTAATCAAACCTGATCAGTTTTGCTCACTGAAAAATTGGCAGGTATCTTACACTGTGGGCCCTACGCTTCCGTACGGTGGAGCAGGCAGGGCCGTGACCGTGCTGTGCGGCACCACTCGGGGCCATCGAGTGGGGCAACCCCAGGGTCATGGTCGAGAGCACAGGTTTGCGTGTAGACAGATCTGGGTTCGAATCCGGCTCTGCCGCTCTTAGCTATGGGACTGGGATGACATGGACCTCACTCGACTTTGGTTTCTCATAAGCAGTTTGGGGATAATGATTCTTGCCCCTGTGGGAGGGTTACGTAAGGAAAGGAATTGGTGAGTTTTACGCCATGGTCGAGAAGGATGGTTATGGCTTTGTGCCGTCTGGCCGCCCCTGCCTCTCTCTACAACGTGCACACGTGTGTGCCCACACACCGGCCGGTGCAGGCACACACACAACACGGGCTTTCCACAATCCTGGCCTGAGAGGCAGCAGAGACTTGGCCTTTTAGAAGTTGTCTGACCTGCCGGCCCCCCCGACGCGGGTAGCAGGAGTCTGACTCACTCCACTGGATTAGTGAACTGCTTTGCTGCCGGACGCGATGTGCGGGGTTCTCGTAATGTCGGGAAATGGACCAAGCATGATTTCCAGCTAAATGAAACACTTCGGGGCCATCAGCTAAATAGATGATGCTTCTGAGAAAGTCCCTTGAGTGTCAAGTCAGACAGGAGCTGGGACCCTGGGAGCCACGGTGCGCGGCTGGGCCGGCTCCTCGGGCGCTGCTGGCTGTGAGGGCCTCCACTTCCTGTCTCAAGTGCCGCGGAGCAGAGATCTGACCCATATGGAACCTGGCCCTCTGCACTGCCCTCCCTTCCCCTCACTCTTGTCCCCTTTCTCTCTCCCTGTTGCCTGAGACTCTGCCAACGACATATTATTTAGAGAGGTCGTATTGCCTCCCTAGCGCACTCTACTCCTGAAACAGGGGCTGTACCTGTGGGACTAGGGAGCTTGGGCTTTTGTGGAGAGGGAGGGGGCCGTGCATCCTGAGCCCTCCCTGGAGAGCCTCAACCCTTTGCTCTTTGCTGTGAGGGGCCTGGCTGCCATCCCTGTGCCCTCTGCAGAGAAACCTTACAGGTCACTCCTTCATAGCACAGTCCAACACTAGACCAGGAAATGCCCCTTGCTCTTCCTGCATCATGGAGGGAGCTTATGTTAGGCCAGCTACGTGGTCTCTGCTCTTGGCTCCACCATGTGCTGGCTCTGCAGTCACGCAGGCTTATCCTGCTGAGTCCAGTCTCCTCCTCCATCGGGGTAAAATGTGGTGTGAGGATGCATTGTGATGCTCATGAGGGGTCCAGTACACTGCCTGGCACAGAAGAAAGGATCAGAAAATATCAACTCACTTCCCATGCCAAATCTTTGTTTTTCCTTAAGATCTCAGAGCCATTTCCTCTAGATCTTCTTCCCTTGCTGACCAACACCCTCACTCCTCCCTGCCCTTGCTGGCCACCCCCTCAGTACATTTTATCATGGGCCACAGCTTAGGCCTTTATATCGTCTTTTCTTACCTGTTCATCCATCCATCCACCTATCTACCCATCCACCCATTCATCCATCCACCTATCCATCTACTCATCCTTCCACTACCCACCCATCCACCCATCTACCCATCCACCTGTCCATCTACTCACCCACCAATTCATCTTTCCATCCATCCATCCATCCATCCATCCATCCATCCATCCATCCACCCACCCACCCGTCTGTCCGTCCATCCGTCTGTCCGTCCATCCGTCCATCCGTCCATCCATCCATCTCTTCCTTCTACCCACCAACTCATTCACCCATCCACCCATTCATTTATCTATCCATCCACCCACCCATCCACTTATCTACCTACTCACCTACCCGCCCATCCATCCATCCATCCATCCACTTATCTACTTACTCACCTACCCGCCCATCCATCCACCCACCCACCCATCCACTTATCTACCTACTCACCTATCCACCCATCCATCCATTATCCCCTCATCCATCCATCCATCCATCCATCCATCCATCCATCCATCCATCCACTCTTCCTTCTACCCACCCACCCATCCACCCATCTACCCATTCATGCCTGCATCCATCCACCACCTACTCATCCACTTATCTATGCACCCACCTACCTATTCCATCTATCCATTATCTCCCCATCCATCCATTTTTCCTTCTACCCACACACCCATCCACCCATCTACTCAATCACTCATCCATCTACCCATTCACCCACCCACCCATCCACATGTCTGTTTCTTCTATGTAGATGCCAGACTGTAGGGAGTGAAGTGGATCAGCCTCCGCTCTCAGGACAGGGAGATGAAATAGGTGTCTGTGCACGCATGAATGTGTGCGTGTACATGTGTATGCATGTGGTGGGGGTGGGTACTAGGAAGGGAGAGTAAAAACTGCTGGGAAAATGCACAGAAGGGTCACCATACAGAGTCCAGCAGGGTCAGGAAGGCTTCATGGAGGAAGCAACTCTCCTCGACCATATATAAGCAACTTGAGGACAAGGGTTGTGCTAAGGTTGGGCCTTAGGAAAGCAGCTACATCCATAGACAGTCAGTTGAGTGCCCATTAGTTATATGAGGTACTAGGGTTACAAAGAGGGATGAAAATGCAAAATAAATAGTAATGCAAAGTAATGGTTAATAATTGGTTGTTCAACGGGTGAGTGTGCCTTTGCCTGCTTTGTTTGCTAAGAAATTCTCCCAGCACATGTTAAATCCCTGACTCCTTATGAATAAGAAGCTTAAGAAGGGCTCATCTGAGTTTTCATCTGATTCATGAATATGTAGGCAAGCTTCCTTTTAATCTCAAAATTTATTTTATTAGATGTATTTTCATGTGTTTATTAGACCTAAGTTTTTCATTTGGATATATGAGAAATTTAATGAGGATGCCATCCCATCTTCCATGAGATGCCTAGAGGGTAGATGATGAGGTAGTCAACTGAGTGATGTCCTGGCTTTAGCAAGATCCCTGAGTACCTGATGCTCAGGGAGCTGAGCGCAGACTAGTCATAATTACAGTCTCTAATGTGAATCATAAGTGTTTCTGTGGTACCTTGACTTGTGCCGCACCTCTCCATAAAACCAGAGAGCTCAGATGCTCTCGCTGCTCCCCGAGTGGGAGAGAGCCAGCTCCCTGCCAGGTGGGGCCATAGGTCTTGCCAGCCTCATTTTCCAGCAGGAGAGATTGTGAGTTTGGTTGGAAATGTAATAGCTGCTCAAGGTCAGGCTGTGAGCCCGTGGCTAAGGCCCTTGATGAGTTTTCTGAGGGATGGCCTAAATTTGCACCAGTCTGCAGGCTCCCATCCTGGTTGGTAGCTTCCGCCCCGGGGGGTGGGGTGTTGGGGGAGGAGAAGGAGGGAAACCAGCAACTGGAGAATCTAGGGTATTCACACTCCCGATGAAGTCCACGATAGAAACGTGTTTAAAAGCAGTTTCCCACTTGCTAAAATTAATGTTTAAGGAAAGCAGCTATATACTGGTTTATCTTCAGACATCGTCATCATTCTGGACAGAAGCACAAAACTCTTAAGATCTCCTGCCCTCCTCTTCCGCCGCTCAAGTAGGTTCTTAAGACCCCGTCAGTAGGTTGGAGGCATGGAGGGAAGGGTCCTTTCCCCTGGTGTCAGGAGACGGTCAAGGGCGAGGCTCCAAGGCCAGTGAGGGACTGGCCAAGGGTCCCTTGGGGCTCTTGCGTGGGAGTGTTTGTGGACGCATGTCCCCCGCTGGCCTTGCTGCCCATAGCCTATCAGCTACTCCATGTCATCTGTACAGATGGACGGCACCCTGCCCACCACATTGTAGGCTTGTTTGCTGCCTGTCTACACAGGCTGCTGCTGTGATGGGCCCCGGTTTATACCACGTGCATCGCCATCAGCCTGTAGCCAGCAGAATGGTGTCAAGTGCCTTCACCTGCAACAGCCCACAGGGAGGTTGGGAGAGAGTCTAGAAGTGCCAGGAAGGAGCCCCAGGGTGCCAGGTGGATGGGGCACCTCAGACTGGTGCAGTGCCCAGCAACAGCCCAGTCTCTGCTTCTTCCTCAAAGCCCCTCCTCTCCCACCACCCTCTCTCTTCTCTCACCAGCCATTTCCCAAGAACTTCTCTGACTGGAAGTGGGAATTCATTTGCTAAGGCTCTGGATTTCTGGGGCTTGGAACTACTCGGGAGGTCCGGTCATGCAGAGGAGAGGCGAGGCTGGCACCCGTGTGGCATGGTGGGTGACTGATAACTACCTGGAGAACTGCAGAGATTTCTCAGGACGTTCAGCCCCACTTCTGGGGTTTACTTCTCTGCCTGGGTCTCTGGAAAAGATTGCAGTCAGATGCCCAGACTTTCAGTGGGCTCTTGAGTCCCCTCCAGTATAGAAGTCTGGGGCCCAGTCTCCCAGAGGAACACTATTCCCTGCTAGATGGTGACTGAGCCCCCCCTCCCATTTTTGAGGGTGGCCTTATAGAAATGCACCCCTTTCATATGTGAGGTTGCTTACATGTGGGACCAGTGTCCCTGGGAACTTTCGCAGCTTCCTAAACTTTATAATCGCCTGTGACAAGGGGCACCATGAAGAGGCCAAGAAAACCTCTCGGCCTGTCTTGCTCCAACAAGATTTTATGCTGTGTGAAGACAGGAGCTACTGCTTATGTCTAATCTGATGCTCGCCCCTCCCCAGGAGTCCTTGCCCAGCGTGTGCACACAGTGGGCTGAGGGCCAGCACTGGCTACTGGAGAAGAAGGGCCCCAGGTAGGAACCCCAAGATAGAGCTCTGTGCCTCAAGCCTCTGCCTTAAGGTCATTGCTGGGCTTTTTACCTCGCGCTCTCAGCCACCTAGCTCCCCTGGCAATGAAACATTGTTTTCTATTAAATGATGTGTCTGACATTTACCAAATTTTTATGTGACAATTTAGAAAGAACCAGTTGCATTAAACAGCCTTATTAATATTGCAGTAACATGATTAGGGGAGCATCATGGCCATTAGGCCATAGGGCCAGATTTACGAGTTCTGGAGAGAGAAGGCAAAGAGGTCTCTATTGACCAAAACACCTTCAGCACAATCCACATTATAATTAATGAAAGTCAGAGACGAATCCCCCTGATGACGCCGCCGTACAATGTGAAGAAAGCCTGGATGATGCATTTCCACCCGGGGAGCGTGCGTGGCAGACTTGCAGCATTTAGCACCAGGGGGAGTTGAGGCTGCTCAGAGAGCTCCTTCTGGTTGGGTCCGAGGTAGACAAAATAGACCCTTTCCGAACACTCTGCTGGTTGTGGCGGCATTCTGAGTCTCTGTACACATTGTAACCATCTCCTGGTGGTGGGGAGGGGGCAGCATAGGACAGAGGTCAAAACATGCGCCTGGCACTGGGTGTTATATGGAAACCAACTTGACAATAAACTATTTGTAAACAAAAACAAAAAAAACATGTGCCTGGAGTGAGACCTGCCCACACAGACTGCTGGTGTCACCCATAACTGCTGGAGGGCTTGGGCAAATTTTCGAGCCTCTCTGAACCTCGGTGGCCCCCTCGGAAGAGGAATGACCACATGGCCTGCTGCACAGGTCACTGCGCAAGCCCGATGGGCTCACCCCTGTAAGCCTTCACCACGGTGCCCAACCCTTACTTCCTGCTCAGTGTCTGTTGGCTCCTGCTGGCATGGGGGGAGGTCTTTACAGATCCTCTCTGCTCCCAGTCCTGGGTAGGAGCCCACTGGAGGTGTTTCGGGAGACCCACCATAGTTAAGACCCCCTACTGGGTCTATAGGAGACCCCAAATAAAGGGATATGGCTCCTGTCCAAGGGTGTCCAGTCTTCTGGGGAAGCAGACATGTGGAACTAACTGGAATCAAACAGGAACCACTGCAGGGAGGGTCTAGATTGAGGGACCCGTGTGGTGCTATGGAAGGGTAGAGCAGGTGATATTTAATTCCATGGAGGGAGGTAGTAATAGTATCATTTGAGATAGGCCTTGAAGAACTCAACAGGATTTTGGCTTCGGCCAGGGGAGAAAGCAAGGGCTAAAGTGATACCCTGCTCACTGACACAGAGGCCCAAGGTTACACGTTGCGCGGGTGACCCAGCAGGGCTGGGTCCCTGGTGCATAAGGCCGTGTGTAGAAAAGGGCAGCAAAGCAGGCTGGGCCCGGCTGGTGGAAGGCTCTGGTTGCCAGGCCCATTCACAGTGCACTAACAGGACTTGTGTCCCCCTGCGCGTGGAGAAGGCCACCCTGGAGCAGGCGGGGCCGGTGAGGTTCTGTGCCAGCCTGGGCAGCTCTTGGGTCTGGAGCAGAAAAGAGAGGGCATATAGAGGCAGGGGGTGAGAGCAGGGGTGGGGGACTCAGGGTGGTGGTCAGTGATAGTGTCACCTCCCTGTCTATGTCTTGGTCACCTGTGGAAGCCCAACGCTTGTGCAGCGGGACGTTACGGGAGTCTACAGACACTGGTGAAGTGTGGCCTCTGTTCTCAAGGGGCCAGGAGGGCAAGACGAAGTACATGAAACCCTTAAGTGCCAGAGGATGGACAAAGTGAGGCTCAGGGGGCTGGTGTTTTGGGGTGGGGGGTCCAGTGTGTGGGTAAAGAAGGGGAGAGGAGAGGGGGGTAGGAGTGTGGGCCTAGAGGGGTGCTGAGCCTACACACAGGTGGCAAGGAACAGCTTAAGCATCCCCTAAAATGAAGCTTCTCAATGACAAGTTTCCTTTTTTCTCTTACTGTGAAGCGGTATATGTTCACTGTAGACAAATTGGAAATACAGGTAGGCGAGATGAAGAAAACAGGCCACTGCTAACTGCTGATAAACATGGGGTGGGGGGGGGAGACTGGTATTTGGCCTTGCTTTCATCCAAATATTTCTCATGGGGCCTTTGAGCTGAATGGCCCATTGAGGCCCCGGGAGATACTTCCCAGGGGCCCTTCGATTCCAGGAACTGAACCTGTGTGGCCAGGTGGGAAAGTGCCAGGGGTTTGAGCCTGTGGAAGGTTCTGGAGCCTGTGGAAGGTTCTGGGTGCACAGGAGGAGGGTCCCCTCCTCCCAACCTGGGAGAAGCACCACGAGGTGCCCCCAGAACTCTGGTTTGGAGGTAGCAGTTTCAGGATTCACAGCCACACTTTTTGGGCTTTGGTCGCAGAACCTTGGTAGACTGCCAAGGAGCCCTGGCCAATTAAAGGTGCTTCTGGGAAGCAGGAAGGGGGGGAGGGGCAGGGATGAAGGGTGGGGGGAAGGAAGATGCCTCTGAGGGAAGCTAGCAGATTCTGCTCTGGCCCCAGACACTCGGGGCTGCTTAGCACCCCTGTGTCCCCACCGATGGCTCCTCTGGGCCAACCCTGCTTCCCCACAGCCCTCCCCAGGCCGGCCATGGCTCATGGAAAAGCTCCTTTGCTGCCTGTCTCCTGCCATCTGGAACATCTTCTGAATCTCTCTGCCTCATCACCCCTCCATCTGCACCAAAGGTCATTTCCCTGATTCTGTTATTAATCCCAGCAGCGCTTACTGGGGTCTGTGGTCTTCTTTGTGGGAGAAAATCATCATCTGTGTCACGATGGAGGGCAGCCGCAGGTCCTGGCCTTGGGTGGAGGTGACCACTCAGGCTTCTCTGCCTGGGAGCCTGAGCTTGAGAGCCTGGGGAGAAAGTCATCATTTCCCAGCCCAGGTGAAGGGCAGCTGAGATGATTTCGGGGTGCTCCCTGCAGCCCCTGGGCTCCATGCCAGGTGGGCACAGAGAGTTGGTGCCCGTGACTTCTTCAAGAGCCCAGGGCTATGGCCATCAAGGCCTGTCCTGTGGGTAGATGGCATCTTCCCTTCTTGAAGATCCCGCTCTGAGCTCAGAATGACTTGGCTCCATGCCTACTTCTGGTGGGAGCCTTCAGCAACAGGGTGGGAGGGACCTTTTGGTGCCTGGCACGTGGCAGGTCGCATAGGAGCCATCCCTGTGTCCCCAGGCACTTGCATGCAAAATGAAGAGTCAGGGAGGGGCTCCCAACTCACAGTGCCCTGTGATCTGCTGTCTAGTGAGAGTCTCTAAGGGTGGCCCTCTCTGGGCGGGTCAAGCAGCCTCAGCTCAGGCCCTCGGGGGGATCTGCACAGGCGGCCTCTCTACCCTGTGATGGTGGGTTTGAAGTCGGAGGGAGCAGAGCTGTCTGGGCGGGTCCGGAGAGGAGGGGCAGGCAGGAGAGAGGAAGGCAGAGGGCCAGCTGGCTGGGTGGGGAGGGTCCCAGGCCGCACAGGCCCCCTGCGGTCATCACACATTGAGCCAACGCAAGGGCGGTGTCAAGGTCAGTGATGTGACCGCTGAGGGATGAGACGGGTCGGGCAGGTGGTGGCGGTGTCCCTCCAAATCAGACAGGCCAGGGGCTGACCTGGGGCTTCAGCTGGCTGCTGTGTGACCTCGAGGCCTCCGTCACCTCTGAGACGTGGTCTCCTCCTCTGCCAAATGGGAAGCTAATGGCAGCTACCTGACGGGGTCGAGTGGGTGAAAGCCATGACCCCCGCCCTCACAGAGGCCCCGGGAGCAGGGACAGCTCTGCCTGCCTGGGGTCACAATGGGCGGCACGCCGGGTGCTGGCGGCAGGGGTGCTGGGGGCAGCACTGTGAGGAGACAGCCCCCCCGCCCCCCACCGTGGTGGCGGGCCCCGCAGCCAGAGCAGAGCCTCCCGTCTCAGTGTCGCTTCCCTTGGCCGCCACCTGCCGGGCTCAAGCTGGCTGTCGTGCTGCAGGACACGGTGCCGCTGACCCACACCCGCAGGGACCGTCTCCTCGGCTCCATTTGCGGCGCCTGAGCCAGGCCGCCCCGGACCCCTGGGCGTGGCTGCACGGTGCCGTTAGCCTGGGCAGGGCTGGCCCTGGGCTCCCCGGGTATTCCCGCCCGACTCCCACTGGCGGGAGAAACCAGCCTTCATCCCGGCGACTGTTTGCTTTGGAGCCAGAAGCCCAATTGGCTCTAGAGAACATTTTTATGTTTTCCACTAAAGATAAAAAAAAAAAAAAAAGTTACCAGACAAAACAATTCTATTTTAATGCACAGCATTTCTATCTTGGGTTCTTTTCTGTAGAGCCCTTGTCTGTTACTAGTTTGCTTATTGATGGATTCCCTTGCTAGACTGTAAGCTCCCTGAGCACCAGGCCATGCCTGCCAGTGGGCCCTGGGGGCTGACAGCAGGGCCTGGCCCAGAGGGAGCCCTGGGAAGCGCGTGGAGGGCAGGAGGAACCAGTGTTTACCGTGACCTCTTTGGATGTCCCCGCAAGGTGGCCCTGCCTGGTGTTTACACAGCTCCCCCTCGGCGGATCTTCTGTCTGCCCATCTTCCTCTTAATAGTTATGGATTATGGAAAAGAAGAACAAAGCCCATTTAGATGTTCCCCTACATTTGATTTGAGGAAGTTTTCATCAGAACGGCTCCATTTATTGGCCTTTAGCGTACAGCCTTATTCCCTTCTCGCCAAATGAATATTGCCTTGTCTCCTTGAGAAAAATTGATTTCACCCAGGAAGGAGAATAGCAAACTCCCTCCTGCTTTTCTTCTTCTTCTTCTTCTTTTTTTTTTCCTCCCACCAAGACAGAATTTATCTCCTAGGTAGGTGGGGGGAAAAACCGGAATAATTGGACCAGAAGCTAATTCCCAGAGATTCATTGTCTCAAACGCTGCCACCGAAATGTGGGACGCTTGCCTTGAATTGCACGCTAATGATAAATGACAACTCTAACAGACCGTCACATTGAGATGTTTAGTCCTTCCTGCTAGGAGATGACACATTAATTTTCTCTCAGATTTACATTGGATTATTAATAAAATATCGGTGTTTGAATGTGACAAGTGAGGGTCTGTAGAAGTGCCAGGCTCTATTTAGGGGCCCGGATTTTAGCCAAATGAGATGTCAGTGGGGTCAAACATGACCCAGATGCCAGTGGCGTTTGAGCGATAGTCTTTTTGCTTCACTGGGCTCAGGCTCCCGTAACCTGGGCTGCACCAGGCAGCAGGGATGGAAGGCTCTCTCTCTTCCCAGCAGCGTTGAACCCAAAGAAAGGTGACTCCATATGTGCTCTCTTTCCTTTTCCTTCTGCTTCACCATCGACCCAACACTTGAAACGTGAGTGGTGCTTTCTGTGTGTTTTCAAGACAAAGGAGAAGACTTCCTTTGTTCCAGCCACCGAGTTCCTTGATTAACTCACTCATTCGATGAGCATTTATGGAGCGTTTACTGTTTACATGTAGCTCAGGCAGGTGGAGGAGGCAGAGGGTGAGGCCGGCGTGCCAAGGCTAAGTGATCACCCTGCTTCTCTGCTCAGAGCCCTCCGTCGCTTCCCGTCCCTGCGAAGGTGAAGTTCAGAATTCTCAGAGGGGGTGGGGGCTGGGTGTGAGGGTGCCTCCCCCTCTGCTGCCCCAACCTAGATGAAGCCTCCCTCTGCAGGCCCTTTGCTGTTTCTTCCCTGGGTTTGCTGCTGTTGTGTTGACAGTCCAGGCCCCTCACTTCCCCTTCGTTGCCATTGATGCCATCCTCCTACCTGCTTCATTTGTGTCTTTCATTTACTTCGAGCAAAATTCACGCTCCCTCGACCCGGGCCTGCGGGGCTCTCCGGCCTCACCCTCTGCCTGTGCCCTCTGCCCTCAAACATGTTTCTCAGGGGGCGCCTGGGGGGCTCAGTCAGTTAAGCGTCTGACTTCAGCTCAGGTCATGATCTCACGGTTTGTGGGTTCGAGCCCCGCGTCGGGCTCTGTGCTGACTGTTCGGAGCCTGGAGCTGCTTCAGATTCTGTGTCTCCTCTCTCTCTGCCCCTTCACCACTCATGCTCTGTCTCTCAAAACTGAATAAATGTTAAAAAAAAATTAAAAAAAAAAAGTTTCTCGGGCCGCTGACCTTGCTGCTCTCTCTTTCCCTGGAACTTTCCTGGCTGAGCCCTGGCCTTCGCCTAGGTCTCTGAGGAGACAGGTCTCCTGGCTGGCTGTTCCCAAGTCACAGCCAGCTGTTACAGGACGTGCTCCTGTGTCACTTCCTGTCCCGCTCCCAGGGCGTGGTCTCCTAAAGCCCCGTGTGGCTCCGTGTGCCTCCTTCTACCTCCCCGACCGGACAGCAGGCCTTACACAGGCAGGGCTTTGGACACTTCTGTTCACAACGGCACCTGGAGCGCCTTACACGAACGCTTGGCCCATAATAGCTGCTCAGTAAATATTAATTGAATAAATCACTGAATATCATAATAGAATTTCAAGCCGAGTGCCCTGGGAGCTCTAGGCAAGGAGCCACTAATGAATCCTTGCAGACCTGCTGGGTAGTGATTCCTGGTCCTCACCATCTCTTCATATGGGCAGTCTCTTCTTTTCGGTGACTGCCAGCCTTGGTTGATAGGAACAAACCCACGGTTAGCAGGCTGCATTTAGTGAATTGGCTTCTGCCTCCGAGTTCTGGTGGCCTGAGCTGCCCCTCACCCTGCTTTCGGCCCCCCCCGGAGGCGTTCTGGCCTGTGGACATGACAGTCCAGGTGCCCAGTCCCCCGGGGGTCTCCCTGGCCTGGTTCGGCCTCAGGCTCAGGGGGGCCTGCAGGAGACGGCTGCACACAGCACTCACTGCTGGGCAGCGCTGGGGCTGCTTCCACCTTTATTCTGGAGAAGCTCCCTCAAACGGAGCCCCTGGGGATCTGCTCCTGTGGGACAGAACCAGTGGGCTGGCACGGACGCCTCACGGCCGACGGCCGACGGGGGGCCGAATGGGGCCGACGGGGGCTTCTGGGCATACAAATCTACCCAATCGTTTGTTTCCTGATAAGAAAGCCTCTTTTACGATTTTCAATTTGCCCTTATTTTAATGAAAAGAAGCTGGGGCTGGACCGCCCAAGAAGGAGCTAATCAAATAAAGCAAATTGGTGTTACCTTCTCCCGGTCCCTATCATTTCTATGGCTCCAGCTGGAATTTATTATGAAAAGCAATTGGTTTTCATATCTGGCAGATAGCAGCCCGGGCTGGGCCTGACAGCCCTTTCTTCCCTATCGTTCCATAAATAGCTCACAGTGGCCAGATTAGGGGGGTGGGGTGGGGGGGAAGGGGGAGGGGAGGACACGGAGTGCTCCCCACCAGCTTTCCTGCTCCTTGTCCCCCAAATCGTGCAGACCCTATAAACAAGTCAGAAGAACACACTGGGTTGCCAGTTAATAAAGCGGCTCCTGCCCATGAGATCTGGGCCGTTGCTGTGGCTTCTCGGGGTTCCGTTTGGCATCCTAACAACCTTGCTGTGCTCCAGTCATCAATTACCACTCTCGCTGGGTCTGTGTGCAAGGGAGATAAGCAGGGGAGACATTCCTTTTCCAGACTCCTTTCCTCTCCTTGCAACAAAAGAAAGGGCTAACGGAACGATTTAAATCAGGCTCAAATGGTCCTCCCTTCATATGAAATGTTCTGCTGCGAGAGGGAACGTGGGCTCTGAAAGGGCCCTGGGTTGCTCCTAGGGAAGGAGAGGGGCGTGTGTGCCAGGGATTCGTAACAAGATCCCAGGAAGGGGGGTGGGCAGTGGGCTGGTTCACTGGTTCTGTCCTTACCAGCTGTGTGACCTTGGGAAAGTTGATTCCCTTCTCTGTGTCCTTCTCACCTGCAAGATGAAGGTAGCAGTATTCACCTACTACAGTTGTGGGATTAAGATGAGAAGCAGGAGGGAAGGGGTCTGCCTGCACCTGACACACGAGAATGCTAGAGAGGTGGCCGCTCTTGTCATAGCGATTGTTGTACTTATTCTGGGCGTTTTGGACTAGGCCACGCCCTCCTCAGGGTGCATCTCAATCAGGTCATGCTGTGTTGGAAAGATCAAAGGGAAAGGTGTGGGCACACGCATGTAAACGGCGGTGAAGAGTGGCGTTTCTTGTTTCCAAACTGCGTACGGGACAGAGATGGTGCCCTGGCCTCGGGAACAGCATCCTTGCTCTAGGACACTACACGTTGGGCCTCATCACAGGAGCCAGTTCCACATTTGGGGCCAGGGCTTGGAGGCCATTGGAGCCAGAAGAGTTGCCTCCTGGAGTGACGGGTGGGTTGGGACAAGGGCAATGAATAGTAGGGGAGGAGAAAGGGGGAGCCTGCCCAGATTTGGGTCCTAGCTGGAAAGGGGACTCTCTGGAGACGCTCACTGTTTAGAAGCTGTCCAGACTCTGCTTATGGAGTCTTACTAGGAACAAGGACATCATCAGGTCTCTTCTCTGCGGGAAGCCATGGGGACATAGCGTGCGACTTCAATAGTAGCTGATCAGCCAGAACAGAGCTGACAGCACAAAGTCAGCTGCTACTAGGCCAGGCCAGGAGAAGGGGCTGGCAAGAGACCCGAGGAAGCCCCCGGATGCTGGGATAGCGGGCTGGATCTCAGTTGTCTGCATGGAATTTAAGGTGGCTGTCAAGGTCCTGGAAATGATCCATTAGGGACAGGGGAAGGGGAGGTTCTAGGAGGAAGGGCCAAGGACCTGAGCTGTTTGAGGTATACACTGATTTCTAAAGTTAGACTCGAGCACTAGAAAGAGCATCTAGACCATTCCTTTTGTAGGATTACCCTAGCGTTGGCCCCGCCCCCCGTGGCTCCACAAATCCCTATTTAATGTCCACACACGAAACCGCTCAGCAACACATCACCCCTCTAATCTTCAGTTACTGATCTTCATCTCTGCACCGAATTTGAAAAATGTATTTTGCCTTAAGGTGGTGGACGAGTGTGTGGCTCAGTGCTTACAGACAGTCTGTCCCCTGGGTGAGTTTTCCAGCCACACCCTACAATGTGCTATTTCATTACACCCTAAGTCCTTCCATCAGTGAGCCTGGCAGGGGGACCTTACAAACAGGGGCCACAGTGGTTATCATTACTAGTCATGAAGAGCACGTATTACATGGTGGGCACCTCTCCTACATTAGGTCTACTGCAACAGAGGGATCAAGTAATTTGGTCAAGGTCATACAGCTCATAAGGAGCTGAGCCAAGTTTTAAGATGTAACCTAGAGCTCATTTCAAATCCCATGATCATCTTTTTTTTTTCTTTTAACTTCCTATTATGGAAAATTTCAAACATCTACAAATATAGACAGGCTAGTGTAATAAACTCCTATATACTTACCCTCCACTTTCAACTGTAGTCAACACATGGCCAGTCTGGTTTCATTCATGCTTCCCCCTCCCACCACACACACTGTTTTGAAGCATATCTTAGACACTATACAATTTTATCAGTAAATGCTTTAGTATATATCTCTAAAACATAAGGTCTCTTTTTAAAATAATACTCCTGCACTACAATTATCACCCTTAAAATTAATAATTCTAGATATCATTAAACATCCAATCACTGTTTAAGATTCCAGTTGTTTCACAAATGCTGTATATATATATATTTTTTTTACAGATTGTGACTGGTTGGTACCTCTCTTGTCTCTCTCTCTTTTTTTATTTTTATTTTTATTTATTTATTTATTTATTTTTTAATATTTTTATTTATTTCTAGGAGAGAGAGAGAGACAGCATGAACAGGGGAGGGTCAGAGAGAGAGGGAGTCACAGACTGAAACAGGCTCCAGGCTCTGAGCTGGCAGTCAGCACAGAGCCCGACGCGGGGCTCGAACCCACGAACCGCGAGATCATGACCTAAGCGAAAGTCGGACGCTTAACCAACTAAGCCACCCAGGCGCCCCTCTTTTTTTATTTTTGAGAGAGAGAGCAGGGTAGGGTCAGAGAGGGAGAGAGAGGGAGACACAGAATCTGAAACAGGCTCCAGGCTCTGAGCTGTCAGCACAGAGCCCGACACGGGGCTCAAACCCACGAACCGTGAGATCATGACCTGAGCCAAAGTCAGACGCTTAACTAACTGAGGCACCCAGGCACTCCTTAATATATATATATCCCTACTCTAGCATTCTCTTAGTCTCTTTTTCATTGAATTCGTTGAAGAATTTAGGTCATCTTCCCTGAAGTTTCCCATAGTCTGGGTTTTGCTGACAATATTCCCATGGTGTCCTTTACCATGTTCTTCTGTCCTCTGTGGATCTTATAAAGTGGTAGATCAAGAGATCTGAATGACTTCAAATTCCTTTTTTTAAAGTTTTTTTTTTCCCCCTACAGCAAAGTATTCTTCTATCAGGGACACATTCTATCTGGTTGTCTTTCTTTTGTGATTTCAGTCACTGTTGATGATTCATTAATTATTAGGGATTGCAAAATAGTGATGTTTTAATTCTCTCACTTCTTCATTTATGGGTGGGAATAGTTTTATAGAGAAAGTCCTCTCTTTTGTGATTTGCTAACTCAAAGAAACAGTTTGTACAGGAAAGGTAAGATAAATGCCTGATTCTTCCTCCTTATACTTTTTCAGTTTTCAAAATAATGTATTAGGTTGGGAGCTTCCTCCAACAATGATCAATTAGTTTTTTGTTTGTGCGCTTTAGGTTCATTATGAACTTATGGATTTAAACATATTTAATGTTTTTTAACCCGAAGCAGTTGATATTGTTATTGATGCTTAAATTGGCCCACTTTTGGTCAGTAGGAACCTCTTCAAGTTGATTCCAGAGTCTTTTTTTTTTTTTAAGTAGGCTTCACCCCCAGCGTGGAGCCCAATGGGGGGCTTGAACTCACACTGTGAGATCAAGACCTGAGCTGAGATCAAGAGCCCGACCTAACCAACCCAGGCACCCCCTGAGTCTTTATTATATGATTTAAATTCTTTGACACAGCTCACATCATATTTAATGGTGAAGCTGAACGTTTTCCCCCTAAGATGAGGAACAAGGCAAGGTTGTTTATTCTCACCATTTCTATTCGACATTGTCCTGGAGGTTCTAGCCAGTGCAATAAGGGAAGAAAAAGAAAACGTATCTCAAATGGAAAGGAAGAAGTGAAACTCTATTCATAAGCAACTTGATTATAAATGTAAAAGATCCTAAATAACCTGCAAGAAAATTTTACTAGAACTAATAAATGGATTTAGCAAGGTCACAGAATACAATATAGCAAGGTCGCAGTATACAAAAATCAATTGTGTATTTATATATAAGTGGAAATGTGGAAATGAACAATCCAAAAATGAAATTTAAAGTAAACAATTCCAGCACGCACTTTGGCAGCACATAGACTAAAATTGGAATAATACAGAGAAGATCAGCATGGCCCCTACACAAGGATGACACGCAAATTCGTGAAGCGTTCCATATTTAAACAAAGAAACAAACAAATTAAACAATTCCATTCACAGTAGCATCAAAAAGGGTAAAGTACTTAGATAATTTAATTTACAAAGTGTGAAACCTATCCTACGAAGTCTGACTGAGAGAAATGAAAGATTTAGATAAATGGAGAGGCACTCCACGTTCTGTGGTTGGAAGTGATTAGAAGATTCAATATTGTTAAGATGGCAGTTCTTTCCAAATAGATTTTTAGACTCACCGCAACCTCTATCAGAATCCCAGCAGGCATTTTTATTGCTGTTGTTGTTGCTGCAGAAGTTGTCAAACTTACCTTAAAAGCTTTTGCATGAATACAAGGGACCTAGAATAGCCAAGACAATTTTGAAAAATAAGAGCAAAGTTGGAGGACTTAGAGTCACGGACTTTAGAATTTACTCCAGAGATGTAACAATCACGACCATATAGTATCTGTATACGGATAGAAAACAGAGCAAAATCTGAAGTCCAGAAATAAAGTCTTATATTTATGGTCAATTTACTTTAACCAAACATGCAAGCATAATTCAATGGGAAAAAGGATAGCCTTTTTTTTAAAAGCAACAACTAAAACAAACAAACAAACAAACAAAAATAGTGCTGGGATCATTGGATATCCATGTGCCAAAAATCAACTGAGGCCCTTACCTCACACCATACACAAAAGCTAACTCAAAATGCATATAGACTTAAATGTGAAAACCAAGACTACAAAGCTCAGAAGAAAACACAAGAGGAGATTTCTGTAACCTCAGGTTAGGTAAAAAATAATCCTAGAAGTGATACTGATGGCATGATTCATAAAAGAAAAAAATTGAAAAATTGGAACTTGACCAAAATTAAAACCTTTTGCTCTTTAAAAGAAACCCATAAAGAAAAGGACAGTCACAGGCTGGGAGAAAACATTTGCAAATCCAATGTCTGATAAAGGACTTCTATCCAGATTTTATTGAAATAGCTCTTACAACTCGAAAAGAAGAACACAACTCAATTAAAAACAGGCAAAAGATTCAAATAGACATTTCACCAAAGAACTTATATGAATGGCTAATGAGGACATGAAAAGATGCTCAATATCATTAATCATTAGGGAGATGCAAATTAAAATGCTGCCACGCACCCAGTAGGATGGCCATAATCCAAGAGATGAGACAATGCCAAATGCTGGAAAGGATGTGATGTTGGAACCCTCATTCATTTCTAGTCATTTCTAGTCATTTCAGCAAAATGGTGCTGCCATGTTGGAGAACACTTGGCCAGTTTTATGTTTATGCTTATGCTCTGTTTATTCTCTGTTGTACCTGTCTTTCACTTGTTGCTGCATTTTTAATCATGCTTAGGAAGTTTTCTCCCCTTTCAGGTTATAGAGACATTCACCAATGTTTTCTCCCATAGTAGTGTATGATTTTATTTACTACATTTAAATCTCAGGTCCATTTGGAATTCATCTGCTATACAGTGTGGGGAATAGATCCAATTTTGTCTTTTTCCATATGCCAATATCACTTATTAAAAAGTCAATCCTCTTCCCCCACTGATTTGTGATGTCCTCTTTAGAGTATAGTAATTTGCATATGGAAGTGGGAATATTTCTGGATTTCCTCTTCTGTTCCCTTCGTCTATGTATTCACCTGTCAATTCCATACTTTTTAAAATATAGAGGTTTTATAGAGTGTGTTAATAACGTGTAGGGCTAGCCTCTACACCCTGGTTCTCTTTATTAAAGTTTTTCTGGCTATCGATGGTGTTTTTTCCTTCCTAATAAATTTTATAATAAAATTCTCTAGATCCAGAAAAAATCCTGATGGGATTCTTGTTGTCATTACATTTTATTTATAGATTTATTTTGGGGAGATTGACATTTTCATGATTTTTGCTTTTCCTAATCAAGGACATGTTATGCTTTTGCATTTACTGAAACCTATTTTGTCCTTTAGATTTTTATAGTTCTTCTCCATGGGTTTTGGGAATGTCTTATTAAATTTATGCCTAAGTATTTAATTTTCTTACTATATGATGTAAGTCATGCAGTATATATATGATGGAGTCCTCTATCATTCTTTCTGTCTCGCTTGTGTGTGTGTGTACGTGTATATCACACACACACACACACACACACATAACTATTGATTATGCATCTTAACTTTACACCTGCTTGTTTACTTTTGTAATTTGCAGTAGCTTTCCTCTTGATCCTGTGATCTTTTGACCATACTGCACGAGGGTTATTGGTTTTCCCAGCCATTCGTGTCTCAGATTAAAAGGTCATTTGGCTAGAAGCCTCCCTTGTTAGAAGGAAGCTTCCCGATGCTCACGGTCTTTTCCTTGATATTTCTCTGGCTGCTGCCTTCGAGGTGTTGGGTTGTTTCCCTGAGGATCTCTTACACTGTCAGCTTCAGCCGGGCTTCCCCCGGGACTCTGAGATAGACTCCAGCACTGCTTATTTGAGAGGCAGTCCTGGGAAGCACCAGTAGGGGGCATGAAGGTGAGAGAGGAAGGGGAGGAATACAAATAAAGGGCTCTTGGGGGTGCCTGGGTGGCTCAGTCGGCTAAGGATAGGACTCTTGGTTTCAGCTCAGGTCAGACTCTCACTGTTCATGAGTTTGAGCCCCATGTCAGGCTGTATGCTGACAATGTGAGCCTGCTTGGGATTCTCTCTCCCCCTCTTTCTGCCTCTCCCCTGCTCATGCTCTCTCTCTCAAAATAAATAAATAAATTTAAAAAAAATTTTTTTAAAAACCCAACAAATAGAGGGCTCTTGTCCATCAGGTTTCCACCTGGGCAACTGGCACTTAGGCCCTAGAAGATCATATGGAGACTCAGAGTCATCCTGACCGCAGGGTGAGGAGGCCTGGGGTTGCCTCAGAGTTATCCCAGTTGTGGAGTGAGGGGGCCAGGACTTCACCCACCAAATCCCCACCCCCTGGGTGAGGGGTGCGTTTAGGGCATTCAGGATCACCCAGCCAGGGCAGCAAACTGGAGCTAGCCCCACAGTCTATACTAAACCAGTGGAGGTGGGGGAGACACTGGAGTGGCCCTGAGTCCGAGTGAATCCTGCTCAGACACTGTAGCTACAAAGGCTTGGTTTTCTCGTCTGTTGGGAGTGATGATCTTACTTCATTGTGCTGTTGTGAGAAGGCAAACAGCCTGGATAAAGACACGGTTGTAGGTGTAGCTGTGGATGTCGATGTAAGTCCAGATGTTGGCATCGATACGCACGTGTGGATGCAGATGTTTGTAGAGATGCAGACAGACATTGACGCAGGTGCAGGTGTAGACATACAGACAGAGGTACACAGGGACAGAGACACAGTTATAGAGATAGGTGTAGACACGCACGCGGCCTGCTCCTCCCTTGCCAGGCACTCATTGGGACTTGGTGGGATCACTAGGTGGTAGGACTTCCATGCCTCCTACCTGACTCTCTCACCTCTGCCACCTGTCCTCAGCTCCGTTCCCATTTCCCTGCTCTTCTCAGGTGGATGCTACCTTTTATGCTGCCGTGAGATGTATTAAAGCCCTCCCCTGGCCGGCCCCCTCGTGTGGGGCCTAGTCCGCTCGTCCCTCCCTCCCAGACCCCTTCCCACCAGCTCGTACTTGATTATATTCTGGGTTGGCGGCTCAGCCTCATGTTCTTTGCATCGTGGGGCCCCTCTCTCTACAGTCTGGTTTTCTCTTTGCCTTTCTTAGGACCCGAGAACTATGGAGGGAGGGACCTTCCTCCATCACACAGAGCAGAAGCAAGTTCTAATACAACCATAGTGCTGGATTAAACACCATTAGGTTGCTCATTATTGCAAGTTAAAATGACGACTACATTTTTTAAGGCCATTTAAGTTGGCCACTTGGGCTCCCTGTGGGATTACATCCAGCTCAACATGTCAGAAGACAGGGCCATTCTCACATTCTCAGAATGCAAAGGGCACGTCACCAGGGGAAGATGGGTTTCCTTAGGTGGGGACAGTTGGGGTTCTGACTGTGGACGTGACAGTATTCTGGGAAGTTCACTCTCTCTGGGTCGTACCAGTCATGATCTGAGGACAGCTGGCCCGAACGCCCTGCTGAGGTTTGCTGACCATGTTTAGAAAAGAGTGGGGCGATGGAGCAGCTTTGCGTGTAGTTGTCTTAACTCATGAGGTGCTGGATTGGTTTGATGTTGCGTCTTCCTCAGCAGATGGGCTTCCTTGAATGCTCCCGTGGATGTCTTCATTCCTGTGAGGAGGGGGCGGGACAAATGCAGAACCATCTATTTGATCAGATGTGTTCCTTTGCTTCTTCCCGAGGCAATGACCCTGAGCACTGTAGTTGGACTTTGGGGCCATTCCAATGGTCTGGGTACCATGAGCAGGACCGAAGTGGAGAGAGGCAGGCCCAGGTGGCCCCGTGTTCGAGCCTACCTGCCAGTTAGAAAGGGATGAATACTGTAAGGTTTTCAGTGCAGACCTGTAGGTGTGAGACAGACGGTCAGGTGACAGTATTGTGACAAGCCTGTGAAGCTATTTCCCAATTGTGTTAGTCGGCCACGCTTAGGGAGGAAACCAGCGCTGACACAAACCAATTGCACCATGATTGGCAAACAATGAAGTGTTGGGAGTCGCTGTTGAAAGTCTATAATTTCCAATGGAATTGCTGTTCAGTCTGCTCGCTGCTGAATGACACAGCCCGTCTGGATGGGAACTACAATTAGCCGCTGTCACCCTGGTGTGACTCCCCCCTCCCCCCACGCCCACCCCGGGTGTGCCCCAAGTAAGACCTCACTAGCCAGTGTTCTGTGCCTGACTGTGAAATGGCCCCTTGCTGGGGGAGGAGGAAGGAAAACCTGTGATGGATACAGGCTCTTGCTCCAGGCCACAGGGAATCACTGTCGCAAAGACATGGACGCCCACTCGCATTGGAAGAAACCACCTCCCTCGCCTTGTATGTGTAAAGAGCTCTCGCGCCAAGGCTAGGAGTGAGATGCACCTGTGCCCGTCTGCTGGGCGCACAGAGTCATTTGTGAGTGCTGTGCTGAGGCTTCGGCCGTGGAGAGCATGGCCATGGGGAGCGAGTGGCATACTGTTGGCTTTCAGGGAAGCCTCTGTTCTCCTTGAAGGTTGAATCTGCCCACACTTGCTGCTCTTGCGTCATTCTGGAAGTGGCTCACCATAGCACGTGCTGCCAGAGGAATTTAGTTCTTCCTCTCCTTGGTGTTTCCAGACCAAAGAGTGTGCCTGTTGTAGCTGTGGAGGTGCGTGGACATCCTCTGCTCTCTGTGGTTGATGCGTGACTTCTTTTAGGACAATTCACGCTTCTTTTTGTTTGTTCTTTTTGAATGGTGCAAGAGCGACTATCCACCCTCGGCTTGTAGCAAGCGGGCGTCAAACTACTTTCCTAAGGTACAGTGGTCGTGGACCAAATAGACAAATTTACCTGTCAGGCTGAGCCTTCCGACAGCTGAAGCCCAAATGTGAAAGAATCGGGTACTTAGCTGGCTTGAGAAGAAGGGCTATAGATGTTCCTCCGAATCTTGCAGTGATCTAAACACAGGCAATGAATCAAGAGCGTTTGGCCTGGGCGACTAGTTCTTCCATTGGTCTGTTCTTAACATAGTCATCTAGCGTCTGCGTTAAACTTATTTATTTCCTAATGCTGGGTGATGGATTAAAAGATGTGTAGAAAATCTTTCTACAAGAGATAAGATATTGCAGTCTGCCACAACACCCCCGGCTCTTTTTGCTTTCTCGTGCTGTTTTTTCTACTTTTCAGTGCAGAGCTCTGGCCCCCACGTCGTATATCTTGATTAGATGGGGGATATTACTAAGGGGATGTTTTTTAAGCCTATCATTGACACATTTAATTCATTAGGTACCAAATCCACAAGCAAATTTTGGCTGGCCATAAAACATGGTTAATCCAGGGAGCTGCAATAAAAGGTGAAAAATTATGTTCTGGCAAATGTGGAATATTGCTTTTCTGTAGAGACTTTTCCTGGTCTACGATATCTTTCTTCATAAATTTTTCTCCTGCTTGGTTCTCTTGGTAACTTAACCATTTGTTGTTTCCAGACCACAGAATGGCTCAATGATCCTCTACAACAGGAAGAAAGTGAAATACAGGAAGGATGGGTATTGCTGGAAAAAGAGGAAAGACGGGAAAACGACCAGAGAGGACCACATGAAACTCAAGGTCCAGGGAGTGGAGGTAAAGGGCAGAAAGTCTCTCTTGTTCCACTAATGTTGTTTCTGGGCTGCAATGACACGGAATCGCTTTGGAATATTTGCTGCCAGTCACTTCTATCAAAAGTATTTTTATTTGCCAAGCCCCCGTTTGCTGTGTTGTTTGTTTTTTCTTCTGCCTTCTCACTCAACGGTTTCCATTGACGTTTCCATGAAACCAGATCTAACTAAAGCACTCCTGTTTCTTGAGAGTCCTTGGTGTGTAGACTGGGATTTGCAAGGTTCCTGCAGAACCCTGTGCTGTCTCTATCGCAGAGGAGCCTGCAGGTGCATTGAGGGAAGGGGGGTCGCGTAAAGCGTCTCCCTCTCCAGGTGGCCTGGACCTGTCTTTGCTGGGTGGGTCCCTTGGGAGCTGGTGATCTCCAACCAGAGCCCGGCTTTACTCCCTCTGCTGACAACATCTTCTGCTTCCCTCTGGGTGTTTGAACCTCAGGGAGCTTGAAGGTGTTGAAGACAAGTAGATGGGGTTCTTGTGGCCGGGGTGGAGGTGGGTGCTGTAGGACGCCTCTTGGGATCTGTGCACGCTTCGGTGCAGGCCCTGGGGGAAGGCAGGTGCGGTCCAGTCTCTTCGCTGTTGTTCTGAGACCCCAGGCTCTCACTCTTGGGTGCCCATGGGGTCCCTTCATTGTTTGAGGGCCCGGGCTGTGGGTCACAGCAGTAGAGGACAGGGTGTGAATCGTGGTACGTTTGTGGTCTGCTAGTTAGCGAGCACCCACTTCCCTGTGTTGCTTGCTGATCCTCGTAAAGATCTTCCCTGTAAGGATGGTGCTGTCTTGGGCCCAGAGCTGACAGAGGGGCTTGTGATCCCCTTGGCATTTTGCGCTGGTCGAGGGCGGGATCCTGGAGTCCGCTAGAGGGTTGGGTCCGTGCCGGGAGGGATCACCTGAATCACAGGCCCTCTGAGTTCAACGGCTCACACTCCAGGCTGACATTCTTTGTGACACACTTTATCCTGATGACTTTTCCTATATTAATCATGTGCTTTTATGGCTGTTAAAAATAGCATCCAGTGGCTTTTATTATATTACCCCACAGAGAGAGATAGTTTTTGTGTTATGTTTTTGTGGATTTTTTAAACACCCAATAACAATGCTTTATGATGATGAACAAAGAAAAGCCCCAATATGAGAACTCCCACTTTCCTATGTTCTGCTGTGTTCGGTGTTTGCATGGTGTGATTTAATAAACTTGTGAGACGTTAAAATGCAGACCACCCCTGAATGCGCTCCTGCGGACCTGGTCGAGGACCGACTGGTGATGGTGGCAGCAGATCTGCCCTCGAGGGGCCTGAGGGCACGGGGGCTGGGCAGGGTGGGCAAAAGTGGGAAGGGTGGGGGCCACCCGCACAGGGACTACCCAGTTTGCAGAACTCACACCAGTGCAGGAGCGGACGGCCCCTGGGCCCGCAGCTCTCGCATAGTTCGACTTCAGTAATGCATAAATCAGGAACTTTGGGTTGTAAGTAGCAGTGAGGGGGAATTCTTCCTCAGCAGCAGCTCAGAAGCCTGGGGCAAAACAAAACAAAACTCCACAGTGTTCATTTTCTTCCCTCGTGTTGTAAATTAGAAGTGTCGCTGGATGGAATCAGAATGATCGGTGTTTGTACGCAGGCCATAGTTGTGTTTGGAGTTCTGTGGCTCACACTCACAGTCTCGGGGGCAGACACCTGTATGGGGGAGGTCGGGACCCTTGGAACGCAGGGGCAGGGAATGGGCCAGACAGCAAGGGGTCTCCGAGACTTGTTGAAGGTCAGTGGCGGTGGGGAGTGGGGATGGGGGACGGGCTTAGAGACCCAGGTTCAGCTCAGCTACATGAGGGGTGTGCTTTCTGGCTCTTGGAGAGTGAGGCCACCTCGGGTGGGCATGTGGTGTGGAGTTGTCCTATTGAGTCAGTCACTGAGCACTGACTGCGGCCCTACTCTGTGCAGGGCACTGTAGTGTCCACAGGGAAAACAGAGGCCATGTTTTCTCCCTCAGAGACTCATGGTCCAATGGAAGAGATGGTCATGTCCATGCCTGAAAGTCACTGGCAGTGCTGAGAAGAACGGAAGCCTGAGCTTTTAAGACAAGTGTTCAGAGGATCCCAAGTGGGCTGGGATGACCACAGAAGCTTCCTAGTGAGATGGGCTAGAAGCCTTACATACTGAGAACAAACTGAGGGTTGATGGAGGGGAGAGGGGAAAGGGGGTGATGGGCATGGAGGAGGGCACTTGTTGGAATGAGCATTGGGTGTTATATGGAATCCAGCATTGGTGTTATATGTTTAATTGACAATAAACTATAAAAGAAAAAAAAAAAGAGTTGGGCTAAGAGCTAAGCTCTTGAAGTTGGGTAGGACTGTGGCTTACATAGTGTTTCCGGGCTCCCCCTTTCCACCTAGCGGTGGTCTGAGCTATGTCTCTGTTGATACTTATCCCCTCATCCCTTTTACCTGCTCTATAGTATTCCACTGCAGAACCATTCGAGCGGCTCCCTCGTCAGTGCATTTTTAGACTCTGTCCAGTTTTTCAGCATCACAGGGCTTCCAAGTCTGCTTGTACACGTGTGCAGCCTGCGCCTGCCGGGATCGGTGGGCATGAGACCTTGGTGTCTTTTACATTACTGGACACTGCGAAATTGCTCCCAAGAATTACGTGCCCAGCAGCCCTGAGAATTACCATCTCTTCTGTACCCGGATGGATGAAAGACGGTGCCCTGTTCAGTCTGAAATGGGTCTTTTAAAAATTTTTTTTTGTGATGTTTTATTTATTTCTGAGGGAGAGAGAGAGAGAGAGAGAGAGAGAGAGACAGCATGAACAGGGGAGGGTCAGAGAAAGAGGGAGACACAGAATCTGAAACAGGCTCCAGGCTCTGAGCTAGCCGTCAGCACAGAGCCCGATGTGGGGCTCAAACCCATGAACCATGAGATCATGACCTGAGCCCAAGTTGGATGCTTAACCGACTGAGCCACCCAGGCGCCCCTGAACTGGGTCTGTCTTAATTGTTGGTGGTGATGAGCACATTCTCATGGGGGCGGATGTCCTTTGTGACGGATTGTCTACATGGGCACAGTTTTCAAATAGCCCCGGAGAAAGACGTCTTTGGCAAGGGCAGCCCTCACCCCACTGTGCATTTCCTGCATTTGCTTGGTGTGGACCAGTGGCTGGGAAGCCCAGAGGCCACCCAGGGACAGTGTGCAGGGAGTCCTTTCCAGCCGGGGAATCGCTGTGCGGACACACATGGAGTTTTTGTCTCTCACGGTTCTCGGAGCTGTGATTTTCTACCACCTCGGCTGGTTTCCTCAGTTCAAGGGCATGATAAAGATATCTGGATCTACCGTTTAACATATCACTTGCTCTAAGCCTTCCCTCAGGCCAGGGAAACTTCCAGCCCTGTCCCTGGAACCGCCCAGCAGTCTGGCTTCTTTTGTTCTCTGAGGCTGGGGCTCTGGGAACACACGGCAACTCAAAAGCACATTGATCTTTCTCAGCCAGGCACAGGATGGGGGCAGCCGCTTTTGAAGCTGACGAGCCGGTAAGTCCACGATTAGTTGTCTTGTCTGTAAGCCACGGAGAAGCCAGCTCGATAAGGTTTCCAGGGACAACAAAGGTTGGCAGGGAGGAAAAAGAAGATGGTTGTGATGTCAGCATTTCAGGAGATGAAATCTTAGCAGGCCTGGCATTGGGAGATTCGTGCCTGCTTATCTGGAGCCATGATGGGGGTGGATGCTGTGGGGGCAGGAGGGGCAGCTCTCGTAAGTCCCGTGCCTCCAGGATTACTACGCCCTGGGTGAGGCGACGTGGGTGGAGTCTTGGGGCCAAGCTGGAAGAGTCATATACTTTTCCAAGTTCACGGAGCCGTTCTCTGGCCCCAGAAGCTTATGGTGCTGTCTTCTACCTGGTGTTCACACCTCTCTCCCAAGAGTGCTGGGAACCTCAGAACCCAGGCCAGTGCTTGGCCGTCTGCCTCTTGACTCCTTAGCTGCCAGGCTCCCACTACAGACAGGAGCCACACACTTAGTTTAGCAACGGCCGCTGGCTTGTGAACCTCCTACATACACACCAGCTATCCTATCTCATTCAACGCTCATCACAGCATCCGTCTAAAGTATATATTATCATCCCAGTTCGTAGATGAAAAGACTGAGCCTCAGACAGAATTGCTCCCTCTCCACATCCTGCCACAAATCGGTGTGGAGGTGGGACTTGAGCCAAGGTTCCCCTGGTTCTGTGGCCAAGGTGCTTGCCTGGACCCCATTTGCCCCTGAGCATCCTGGGGGCATCTGTGGGTTTTCAGATCAAGTCAGCACAGGCCGTCCATCTGTCAGGCAGCTGTCAAATGCTTTCCATTCTCCCATCGTGACAGGTACCGAAGATGCAGTGATATAAACATGAACGTTCCCCATCTCATGGTGGGACAAAAAAATCAGGCGTGCAACCCTAACGCCAGGCCACAAGGAGCGTGGTGGGAGCCCTTATGCGGAGCCCATAGGAAGGGCACCGGAAGCAGACCTGTTGTAAAGAAGAGACATCAACATGGGCCACGAGGCCCTGGTGAGAGCTACATAGTAACAGGTGGGGCGGGGCATAGCAAGGGGCAGAGACGGGGTCTGTTGAAAAATAGCTAATGTGATTTAAAGCAACAAGTGGCCAGAGTTGCAACGTGTCAGAGTGTCTCCCAGCGCCGTGCAGACCAGACGTTCGCCTCCCGGGGACCTGGCCTCCTTGGCTCTGAGCAGGAGGTGTGCCTCGCCACAGACGTCCTGCCTTTGGACAGTGGGCGACAGTGCACGGAGGCTGCCGGCTCAGCTGTGGGCAGCCTGGACATCCTTCCCTGCCAAGCCCGTGCTGTGGTGGACAGGCACCCCCGGCCTGGACCATCTGGCCGGCAGAAATGCCAGTCATCCCCTCTGATGGGAATTTTCAGCAGCGAACAGAAAGTTTAGTTTTGCTGACCTGTTTGTACTGCATCAGAGAATGAAGAGTTGCTTTGACTTTCTGACGAACCGCCTGGGAGCCCGAAGCCTGTTGTGAGCACAGCGGAGGCGGTAACAAGGTTATGTTTTTGGACTCAGCCTCATTAGAAGCGATGTTCTTTATTTGGACACTTAGGCCACATGTTTTAAAGGGGGGGGGGGGAGAAGCACCTCTTTCAAAAGTAAGAACGATATTGTAGTTACCGCATTAGGAATTAACAGGGCATGAAATAACGGCTGCCTCGTGGCGATGCCAGATCATTCCAGCTCTGCTTGTAGCCTTAAGATAAATAGGTATCTCACTGCAGCCGACGGAGTATATAGCCAGCCACAAACACGTATGGTGCCCAGATCAAGTTTGGAAAGCAGGGGTGAATAGGTAAGGAGGAGGTCGTCTGGCTCCTGAAACTGCCGAGCATCTGAAGCTCCTGGAGGGGCAGGCGAGCCTGGGTGTTGCCGCCGCGTGTTTTTGAATAGAATCGATGCTTCTTGCTTCTCGTAGATGATCAGGTGGCTCTGGTCTGTGGACATGTGATTGCACTCCGCTCCCCTCCAGACTTGCCACGCTCCCGCTGGTCTCTGCAGCGCAGCGTTCCTGGCTCGGAACCTGCGTCCTCCCGCGTCTACATGGAGGGTGTGGTAGCCTTGTAACTTTGGAAACTTCCAGGGCCTCTTCCCGGGCCTCCTCCAGCCGGCAGCAGGAACTCCCTCCCTTTAGCTTCCGTACCTTCCTTCAGGAAGCGTTCTCTCTGACTTTCCGCTAGCCCTGTCCAGTTCAATAAACATGCGGTAGGTATCCAGTATTTTCGAGATATGAGTAAGTGTGTGTCTGGTCTCCAGGCACTAGTGGCCTATTAAGGGCAGAACTGAGAGGGGCAGGTAGGACACAGCATCATTCTTGAAAACCTTATGGAAACACGTAACAGGTCATTTCAGTGAGGTGTGATAACTTAACCCCAGAGGTTTGGGAGGGTTGGAATGGGCTTGTTGCCCCTCTGAGGACGGGGTCTACACCAGCCACCCACAGGCCCTTGCCGGGAGTGGTGGCATGGGCCGAATGCACAGCCCTTTTTATGGGCGTCCCCTCATCTGAGCCCCACCCAGCCCTGGGGCTCATCGTGTGAGTCAAGTGTGTTTATCCCCACGGGGACTCACCCTCCGGTCTTTGATTCCCAGTCCCGCTGCCCCCTCTCTGGTGTCCGGCGCTGGTGGTCGAGGTGTCCTGGCCTCACGACGCCTCTAGTGGAGTGAGCCAGAGCTCTCTTCTCACTCTCAGTCATCTGGGTTTTTGTGCAGCGTTCTGCTGGCCTGCATACACGTTAAAACTCAATTTCCTGGGGCGCCTGGGTGGCTTAGTCGGTTAAGCGTCCGACTTTCACTTAGGTCATGATCTCGCGGTTCGTGGGTTCGGGCCCCGCGTCGGGCTCTGTGCTGACTGCCAGCTCAGAGCCTGGAGCCTGTGTCAGTCTGTGACTCCCTCTCTCTCTGACCCTCCCTTGCTCACGCTGTCTCTCTCTCTCTCTCCTAGAAATAAATAAAACATTAAAAAAAAAAAACAAAAACTCAATTTCCTGCTACCTGGATGTGTTTTGGTAGAATCAATTCAGGAACTCAAATCCATAGTCTTTTTTTAATTTCTAATTACTTAGCATCCCTTGTGACATGTCCCTACCCAGCTCGTATAATTAAATTTTAACTGATAAATAACATTAAACTAGCTACGCTTTGAAATGGCAGTAGCCTCTGTTCACTTTTGGCTGAGCTCACAGAGGCCTGGCCATGGTGGTGGGTTTGATTCTTTTCCTTAAGGCTCTGCCTTCCCTGACCAAAGGCAGTTAACAACTGCAATGACAATTACGGCATCATTTATTGAACACCTTCTGAATGCCTGTTTCCGTTCCCATCGCTTTATGTGCGTTGTCTTGTCCAATGACTTGCTAACATTCCCATTAAGCAGGCAAGGCCATTTTCCTCATCCTTGCAGAAGATGTACTTAATTGTAGGAGATGAAGGAATATATCTGAGGATACCCAGCTGGTCAGTAATGGAGTCAAGGTACTACCCTGGGCCTGTCTGATTGCAAATCCCCGGTTTCCTCATCGCCATCCCACATCGGCTTTCAGAAGACCCTGATGCTCAGAGGACCTGTGCTTAGATCAGGGAGGCGTGGGAGCACGGGCTTCAAGAGGCAGCACCAGGCACCCACGCACCGTCTCAAGTCAGAGGCGAGATGAGGAAGGTCTTTGAGTACAAGTGATGGCCCCTTCCGATCACTGGGCCTCCCTTCTTTATAACCCCAACCAGTCAAAAGAGCAAGAGCCCCTCCCTGACTGTTTCCCAAGCCCAGGAACTTGGCGCCCTTGGGCCCCTGGGGCCTCTGCAAGAAGAAGACGTGGGGGCCTCTCCCCATCCGCTTCTGTGGGTGCGAGTTCATCCTCCAACACTCAGAATACCCGCAGGGCCTGCTCTCACTCCTTAGCTCTCACTTCACCTGGGTCCTGTAGGAGCTTTCACCATCCCCCGTGTCAACCTTAATTGAGGACAACAAGTTGTGTTTATCTGTCCCACTAAGAATTGCCAGTTTCTGTCCATCCTGAAGCTATAGCTCTCAAGCTTCCAGGACACGTTGACTTTGGCATGAGGGTCTGTGTGTTCAGTCTCCCTATGCAGGGTTGCCAGATTTAGTGCACGCACATGTATGTACACACACACACACACACACACATGCACACACATAATGCCCTGTGAAATTTGAATGTCAGGAAAGCAATACATAAATTTTCAGTACAAGTATGTCCCTTGTGATTATCTGGGATATACTTACACTAAAATCTTATCTGTTGCTTGTCTGAAATGCACCTGGGCCGGGTATCCCGTATTTTATTGGGCTACCCTCTGACCATCGGAGCCGTTTCCTTAGAATCTTTGCAGACAGAGATCTGGCTGCTTGGGTATTGGTCTCGTTGGAGACTTGAGGAAGTGAGTTGGTTTATCTCCAGACACATAATCGATGCAGGAACCATAAAAACCAGGAAGGACGCTGGCCACCACTAAAAAGAGACAGCATTCCCGGCAGTTTGCCAGCAAACCCAATGGCTGCCGGGCCTGGGGACCCTCTTATTCTCTCTGAAAAGAGAGTCTGGGGTCCACTTAGACCACTGGTGGCCCAGGCCTTGCCCTTCGAGGCTGCCCCCCCCCCCAAGGAATCAGGTCCCTGACCATTTTGAAGGGGTGCCAGGAGGATGTTGAAGGAAATGGGTTTGTAGTTTCTACTTTCGTCATATCTCTGGTAGATTACAGTCTGTAAAATATTTTGCAATTTTCTTTTTTAAACTTGATTTGAGCCTTATTGAGCCAGAAAGTCCCTGTCGAAGGTAGAGCAGCAAGATATCAACTTAGTATGCTGAACTTGTATTTAATTATTATCATAACAGTCCCTTAACATGATTGCAGATTAGCCCACAAGGACATGAATGGAAATTTTAGCATATTCAATTACAATGGAAACTCTTGAACACTACTGTCAAAATTCACCCCAGGGCCTTTCTATTTGGGCCCCAACATACAGCAGGCACAAAGTTAGATGTTACTCAGGACACATAACCTTGATTTTTGTAAGCATAATTTACGGCCGCATCAGAAATTGGGGAGGCCTTTTAAGAACGTGATATATATTCCACCCACCTCGGTAAATGACCAGATACAGCTGCTTGGGTTGGGTAAAGAATATCTCTGGCCTTCACTTGACTGAATAGTAAATTATTGATCTTCTCCACATCTTTCAATGCCCTGACATTGCTGGGGAAATTCACTCCTGTTGTCCACAGCCGTGGCCTCTCTCTGTGTGGCGCTCTGTGTGGCGCTCTCCGTGCTCCTAGGGCATGAATCTCCAACCCATCCTAGGACAGTCACGCCTGACCCCTGTAGCTGACATGGGTTAGTCATTGACACAGGGAAGGCATATGGTTTGCAAACTAATGAGGCCCAAGTTTCAGTGTCTGCCTGTTTCCCACAGCCCAGCAGAAATCGTGGGGAAGGTAGAGGCGTGGCGTAGGGCTTCTGGGCACCCAGGAGGGATGGCGGAGGAAGGCGCTGGTGCATAAAGCAAAGAAGGAAACAGCTCTTCCCACAGCACTGGGTGGAGACTGCGTTGGTGCCCTCTGCTTGCCCTTCCTGGATGTGAACTCACACCCAGATGGAAAGCTGGTGATTTCCTTAAAGAGCAGCTTTCTGGTTCTTGTTTTCCTCCAGGACAGATGAAGCAACCTTCCATTTCCTCTTTGCACGTCTGAATTCCAATCCCTCGCAATGCTTTCTCCTCTTCAGGATGTGCCTTTACTTCTTGGGCAAAGCACTTGTATCTCAGTCATGTAAAACCCGAGGGTCACGCAGGCATGTTGCCACTTGCTACCTGCAGTGTGGCCCACCGGTCAGCATCCCCTGGGAGCTCACGAGAATGCAGACTCTCGGAACCCGACCCAGATCTACTGAATCAAGATCTGCCTTTTAGTATCTTCCCCCCATGATTCGTAGGCATTTTCATTTGGAAGGATTGACCCTCGCCATTCTCTGGCTGCCGGTGGGGTCTTCCCTTGGTCACTCAGCCATAGGCACGTGGGTTTTGTGGTTTTTAATCTTATGTTAAGAAAAACACTCAAAGGAAAATTTCACAGGTTGGTCTAGTAATTTATTACTTGACTCCCAGCACTGTTTGAAAACTTGTAGCTGAAATCTCTGGTCATATGGTTTGAGCCTATCATTCCTTATTCTGCCCTTGGCCATGAAGAAGAGAGAAGAGTGGGTTTCTGACAGTGGAGCACGCCAGCTAGTGCGGACTGAGCGGCTCCCTCGACCCTCTTCCTCGGGAGGGGAGGGGGGGGGTCTAGCCCTGCTCCTGCGTCATTTATCTCCACCCAACAGGACACCTTCTGTCCCCTGCTGAGCCCAGCGCTTGGTACCTGGTACATATTTGGTGCCCAATAAACGTCTTTTGAGTGGATGGATGACAATGGACTTCTACTGCGAAGGGTCAGACAATAAATAGTTTCAGTTTTGCCAGCCAGATGGTCTTGTCACACTGGTGCAGTATGAAAGCAACCGTAGATATTAGTTAAGGAATGGATATGACTGCGTTCCAATAAAACTTTATTTACAAAAATAGGCTGAGGGCTGGATTTGGGCTTGTCGACTCCTGTTCTAGATTATGGCAGCAGGTTCTGGAAGGATCAGGGTGCAATGGGAACCAGTGAGAGATTGATGGGGGATGACTAGGGACTTGCCTCTTACTTGTGAGGACTGCCATGTGTTTAGACTTATGTTTGCAGCCTGACAGTGTTCAGGCTCGGCTTATAATTCTGTAAAGAATTAACACTTAAATTTTTTTTTTTAATTTGAGAGAGAGAGAGAGGTAGTGTGGGCAAAGGAGAAGGGCAGAGGGAGAGAGAGAGATTCTTAAGCAGGCTCCATGCCCAGCACTGAGCTCTACACGGGGCTTGATTCCCCGACCCTCGGGATCATGACCTGAGCCGAAATCAAGAGTTGGATGCTCAACTGACTGAGCCACCCAGGTGCCCCCAGGAATTAACATTTTTGTTCACGACACACGGTCACATCGGGCAGTGTTGTTCATCACAACACAGTTCTGGTGGAGTTAGAGTGTCTTCTTTCTCCTTCTTTGTGGTGGTCATATGTCCACATGGCATAGGCTTACTTGTTCTCAGTCTGAAGAAGCCAGGTGACATCGCTTGCAGGGGCAGCTGGGTCCCATTTCTCCCACAAGCTTAAGGCATTGCTCTGTGGTGCTGTGGAAAGGACAGGGCAGGTCCCCACGATGCGCTCTGAGCTCCGGGGATCTGTTCAGGGACAGCAGAGCCAAAGGTATGTGACCCTGGTGTGACCAGGTGGGTCAAAGGATCGGGCTCTCATGGCAGGAGTGAAAGGCTAAACCACATGCATCTTTAGGCCTGAAGTGCTTTGAAAGTAGCCGTGTTTGACGTGACAATGTCCCCCTAGAATAGAGGCTGTAGGGAGGGTACAGATGTTATTTGTCCGTGCTTAAGTATTTACATGACAGCACAAGAAAACTGGGCACTTTCTCTTTCATCTTTGCTGCCACAATTCATGTACAGTTTTATGATGGATGCGAGAGGTAGACATTTATTACAAAAGTGTAAGAGATGTTGACTCTTCACGAATTGATTATTTAGAATTTATTTTATTAAATATTCTAGGTGGTGTGTGATAAACTGAGCCTCTGCTGGTTTGCAGCTTAATGATTCATGTATCTGCGGCAATGATAAGGAAATCAAGGACTCCGTTTGCCATTTCAGGGGAAGAATATGGATTATTATTAAATCTAGAATGGGCCTCTTGAGAATCCTTCCTTAAGGGAACACACGTATCAATAATTTCTTCTCCATACGAGAATCCTAATGTTTCACTTACGGAAACATAAATTCTGAGCAAGTGGCTGTGGCTTTTCCCTCCCTTTGGCTCCTAACATCCTGTACCCGTGGCCATGTCGAGTGTCCAGAGTCCTCGAATCTCCATGTCTTCATACTCCTATTTCTCATTTTTCATGCTCTTACAAAGCACTGCCGAAGTCTGTACATTTCAGCCGCTGAGATGCTGGCGGAGACCAGGAGAGTGTCCCTTTTGTTTGAGATGTCCTGAAAGATTTGTTGAAGTCTTGGAGGAGACGATGGGTGACCATCGGGGAAGTCTGATGGAAGTGTGCTCGGCCCGTGCAGGATCTAGGCTGCTGCCCCGAACGCATTCTTGCAGCAAAGCCCGTCTGATGAGTTGCATCCATACCGAGGACAGCGGATGGGAACAGCCTGGAGCTGTGCCCATTCTCAGGTGATGGAGCCAGGGAGACTTAGCAGGTGTGGCTGTCCTGTCACCTCAAGACAGAGGGCAGGCAGAGCTCCTAGGGAACATCTAATGAGAATGACATATCTACATGCCTCATGGCGACATTTTGTAGGTATCAGGGTTGTCTGATAGCTTGAGTTTCAAAATCCTCCCGGACTTCTTTCTCTTTCCAAAACATGGGACAGATGGCTAAATGCTTTAGTCTTTGCTGTAGGAGACTCTGGGAAACCAGCTTGGGGAACCCCAAGACTCCCTGTTTCTCCCCAGGTTCCCTACTCATTCATGGGTGGAGCAGCCCAGTTGCACGCTCAGTCCTTCAGGGTGCAACGTCCCGCACTGATGTTGTACTTGAACCCCTCGTTTTGTCGTGTACATGCACTTAGACCGAACGGTCAGCATCGTGCCATTTTAAGTTCTGTTTCCCCAAAGAACACACACTGAGCTGTTCGCAGGTATTATTCTTCCCAAGTGGAACCTGCTTGGTCTTGGCAAGACAGGAGAGTCCAAGGGGAAGTGAGCTCACTCCTGAGCTCTCGTTCTTTCGTGGGTCCGAAATAGTTGTTAGAGTCCACACTGCATCCCCACCTCCGGGTGGGCCGAGAGCGGCTCCCTCGCCGGGTACAGCGGGGCTGTGTTTGGGTGTTGTGCTCTCATGGAATTCATCTTCCTTTGACGCCCAGCCCTCAGAGCCCCGGACACAGGTGGCGGGTTTGGACACACTCCCGTTTTCTTGTTTGCTTGGTCAGCTTCTGTCTCACCAGCACTGAGCACAGGACGGACTCAGTTTCTATTTGTGGGGCGCCCCAACGAGCGTGTGGAGAGCCGGCCCATCAGAGTTTCGGGGGCCCGATGACAGGCCGGGTCCCGGGACCCCAGAACGGAGCCGTGCACGGTGGGCGCACTCAGACACCTGCCGTGGCCATGACCCAGCCCCCTCCTGCGTGCAGAGCCCCCTCGCTTGCCTCTTCCTGGGAGGCGGTTAAGTAAGCCTCACGGAAGCAGCTTCCCTCCCAAATTAACGAACGCTCTCAGACATGATATGAAATGTTTGGAAACGAGATGGAGCACAGGATTTTGCCTGTATTTTTTTTTTCCTTTCACAACACCTGGCAATAAAATTCTCGGGCTAAATACCAGATGAGTGTGCGCCTCATTATGTATAGTAACTTCGTCTATAACTTTTTTAAGCCCTCCAGATGGAAGCACGGTATATAAATGTGGAGAGCTTGAGAGGGGAAATGAAAATAAATGCACTAAGAAATAAAGAATCTGTTTTTTATACTTTCTTTTGCAAATAGTGTTTGCAATGACATATTGTGAATGGACTGAATTATAACAAAAACGGAAATGAAACAGAGCTCGGGGGTAGGAAGAGCAATTGTTACACTCACTTTAACTGATATAATGCAAAGCAACGCTTTTTACACTCAATTAGTTTGTACATTGTGTTGGACACAAACCAGAATGTAGAACATTTTGGGGTTTTGTTTTTACATGATTAAGGGAGATGAGATGAAATAAATTCAGTAAATTACCCTGCGTTCCTTTTCGGTCGGAGATAACTTTGGTTTTTGTGTCTCCTCACCCCTGGTATGGAATGAGCGAGGCTGGCTTCTCCAGCGGCCGACCTCTGTTCCCAAACAAGGTCCTCCTCCCAGAGATCAATGGACTTTCAACAGAGTTCTTTTCTCTGCCCCAGGGCCATCTTTTGCTGCACAAACAAGGTTACGAGTCAGGGCTATTTACATTCGGTATTTGACCATATTTTGTGCTTTGAATATCAGAAAAGGATAGCAAGTGTGATCGCTGCTAACAGATGTTTGCAAGCACTTAGGCAACGAAACTATTTCCTAGGCTGTGTATTTCAAGATCCTTATTTAATTTATTTCGCTTAATTATCCTTTCTTGCATTTTTAATGCCCCTAATATAATATTAAGAACTGCAGCGTGTGATTGCGTGCTGCTCATGTGAATACGTGCTAGATGTGAGGGGAAATGTGTGTTGACGCTGTGAGCGGCGGCCCAGCCCCGTGCCCTCTCGTGTGCAGCTCTGTCTCCCGCAGGAGGTTCCCAGGAAGGGACCTGGGCGTCGCCACAGAGGATGGAGCGTTTCTCAAACCTTCCTGTGCGTGTAAAGCCCCCAGGGGGTTCTGATCCAAGGGGTCTGAGTGGAGCCTGAGCTGCTGCTTTCAGACCAGTTCCCGGGAGCTGCCGACGCTGCTTTGAGGAGTGCAGCTACTTTGATGCACACCCTGAATAGTGAACACTAGAAACCACTAGAGAGTGACAATGACATCAGCTGTTTCTCCCAGGGCTCCTGGTCAACTAACTAGTACCCCTTACTAGCTGAAAAGAGCCGACACCTGCTGCTGACCAAGCCGTGCCCGTGGTACCTGGCACATACCCTTTCCTTCTGGAGCCGAAGTTGTGGTCAGGGGCCTGACTCTGGTCTTGTTCAAAAGATCGTCTTCATCTTCCTACCTGCAGAAGGCAAGCCACACCTGCGGGGCTCTCAGACGCCCTGTGTTTCCTGCTCAAAACCTCAAATACTAATAAGAAAACAATGGAAGGAACCTGTTAGGTATAATACCCAATTACAATTATTTTTTACTCCAAAAGGCACGTCAAATAAATAATGCAGTTTATGTTTCTTGTAGAGAATGCAGCAGCATTAGTTAATTTACATAAATTATACAACTCATTATCTTTGTTTATAAAAAGGCTTAGCAATATTTTGGCTTATGTTCCTAAAATGGAAAAAAAAAAAACCACCCCAGAATTCACTTCAGTGTAATTTTCCTTTCCTGCAGTCACCTTTTTATTTATTTACAGAAAGAGCGTCTGTTTGAAAGATCCCCTTAGGATTACTGCCCTTTCCTCGTGATGAATGGAATGCATTAAGTCTGACTTTTGTTTATAAAAAGCCAAATAAATACAAGTGAAGGAATCCAAGCCCCCGGAGCTCTGAGCGGCCATGGCGGCTTCCCCTGATGCCCGACATCGGCGCCAACACGCTCAGGGTGAGCAAGAGGCCACGGGGACCGGGAAGGAGGGGTTTCCCTCCCTCCATGCAAGTTCGCAGGCAGCCCTGGTGCCTCATCCTGATGCACCACCTATAAGCAGACTCACTCTTCCTGTGCAGACCCAGGCGGCGGCCACGAGCCACGTGTCATTATGGAGCACCCACAGTGTGCCCACTCTGAACTGCGAGGTGCTGGAGGTGTGAAATACACAGCGCGTTTCAGAGACTTATTAGGAAACTTACTAGGAAAAGGAGACTTACTAGGAAAAAGAAGCCTTGTTAAATAACCCGTTAACATTTGTATTGATTACATGCTAAGATATTTTCAATATCTTAGCCAAATAAAATCATTAAAATTAGTCTGACCTGTTTTTTTTTCCTTCTTTACCGTTGCTGCTAGGAATTTTAAAATGCGGCTTCGTGTTATACTTACCCTGAACAGCACTGGGACTGTACCATGCTAAGCAAGAGGCTGAAGACCTGGATTACTTTTAAGCATGCCCATAATTTAGACTCTGATTCTAATTCCTCTACTGGCCCGGCATTAGGATCTGACTCATAATCGGACACTCATGATGTGTTGCATTGGGAAGGGCAGGGCCTGTGTGATGGTGTGGTTGGAGATTTGAGGGGCCCGTAGGAGAACAACATGGTCTGAGAAGATTGAGCTCTTATCTCTCGATAGTGCTTGGCTGGTGCTTCTAGCTGGAATATTAAAGTCTGTGCCTGTGGATGGCAGAGCCCAGCTCCCGGGTTATTACACAGTGGAAACTGGTGAATCCTAAGCTCTCCTTCATCATGTATGCTTCATCACATACCCATTTGAATGGCAAGAGAAAAGTGCTGCCCCGTGGCGGGTCTGCAGAGCTGGGCGTGCTTATTAGAGCCGGGAGTGGTGGCCACGATTCTGCTTGTGGGGAAACCTGCGCTCTGCCACGTGCCAGGGTATCCGGGCTTTTGGATATCAGTGTATTCAGAATGGAAGCTAATGGCGGCAGGTCTTCTGGCTGGGAGGGCATAGCCTGACACCCCAAAACCCGAGGGGTGCACCCCTCAAGGGAACAGAGCCTTTACTCATCGGTTCTGCTGGTGAAACTCTTTGTCCTCATGGCACCTGGTGCATTAAAGACAGTGATTTCTGTCCCTCTTTAGTTGTTGATTAGTTATTTCTTTACTTCTTCCATCCATCCATCCATCCAAGAAACATTATGATGAGCCCATTGTGTGCCAGGCACTTTGCTAGGCATTACAGATACCGTGATGCCCAAAGCGGATCCATTGTCTGCTCTCTTGAAACTCTCCACTGGGTGGGGTGGGGACAGACAGGACAGAGGTAAGCAGCAAGTACCTCAGGACCCCTGAGAGAAGTGCTGAGGGTGACCAAGCAAGGCACGTGCCCAGACCGAGAACAATAGCCAGGCATGGGGCTTTGGTGCTCCGGGAGAGCCCGAACGAGGCAGGAACATTCTACCTGAAACTCCAAGGATGAAGACCTAGGTTGGGGCATTCTCAGCAGACAGGACAGCATGAGTCTTTCAGGCAGAAAGGATCTTGGTTTTCTGCTGATGGAATGGGACCAGTGTGCCAGGGAGAAGGACAGGGTTGTGTGAGGTGTGGCTGGTTGGGCCTGGAGCCAGGTCATGTGGGGGCTCAGAGGGAGTAAGGACTTTGGAATCTGTCCTAAGGGATTTTAGAAGGGGTCTTGGGGATGGCGGGGAAAGTTCTGGATGGGTGACTTGGCCTTGGACTGATTGATACTGGGCATGTCACTTAATCCCTCTGGGTGTTGGCTTCCTCATCTGTGAAGTGGAATGGCTGGGGGAGGAGGAGAGAAGCTAGGTAGCATGTTCTTCAGGGTTTTTTTTTTCTAGGATTCAGAGAGAACTCAGTGTCTTCTCTTTTTGGATCGGGTAACTTTCATGCCCTCTGGGGCTGGTTCTGGGTGGCTTACAAGGCACTGGCATTTGAAGTCTTCAACCTTGATGTTTGTGAGTTCTTTGGCCTCATAAAATATGAGAAGACAGAGTGATCTTTGGGAGTGTATCAGAATCGCTGTGGGCTCCTGGGGTTCTAATGTGTGTTCTGGGGTAGGACGTGGGCATTTGTAATTTTTAAAGAGCTTTGCAGGTGGTTGATTCTGAGTATTGGCTAGGTTGGAGAGCCCCTGGAGATTGTCCCTCTCTGAAGGGGACAAAGATGGTCCCTGTAGCCAGAGGCTGTCTGTGTAATTTATGTCAGATGCCTGAGACACACAGGGTCCCCGGGGGCCCCTCCAAGTCTAAATATGTAGGCCTCCCATTAGACCAAGGGTCTTAGTTCAGAAATTATGATTGCCTCACTTTGCACAAAGGGAATCTGGTACAACCCACAGAATAAATCCATGGTAGACTGGGGGGCTTTCTGGTAGGTTTTTGTTATACTGACAAGTTATTTGCTGAGAAGGCAAAGGGTTTAGTTGTCATGAGTGCCGCTAATGGTCTTGGGATTTGGGGGTTATGACACAGCTGGTGAGGAGCATTTCTGACGCGCCATCCTACCATCCCCCAGCCACCCTCCATTGCCATGAGTAAGCCAGTTGAGTATCTATAAAAAGCTTAACAACCCAAGGACAGAGCTAAATGCTAATCCCATTCCCTCTTGTACATCTCTAAAAATACCCAGAGACCTCTTGTAGCAATGACAAAGTAATTGGTAGCAAACTTAGCATCCCACCAAAACCAACTAGAACTCTGGAAAAAAAATATGTGAAATGACTGTTAGTTGTTGGGCAATAGGCAGTACAGGAATCTGATGTCTGAGAAGAGTACACAACAAGGTGAGTTCTGCCTTTCAGGCTGGAGATTTCTTTCCAGTAGCATGGAGATGGGTAACCAAACAGAACATGGCAGTCTAGCTGAGATGAGGAGGTCTAGATCAGAGTTGGGGTGGCCAAGGCAACTGGAATTTATAGAGAATACTGGAAAGAAGGGACATAAACAGAGTAAAAAATCCATACATCTGCATATGCAAATAGGTCTCCTTGAGTCTTTGACTAAATACTAAGCTGAGTATGTATAAGGTGAGAAACTCCATGAGGTTGGTCAAAGAAAACAACCGCTGAGGGCTGTAACTAAAAATTCTCAGAACTCACACACAACTTGGAGATGTTCAAGTTTGAAAGCTAGGTTGTGTGAAGAGATATTATTGGACACCTAAGGTATTTATTAGAGACGTCAGAAGGATGCCTTAAGAATAGGACTAAACTCTCCCTGGAGTAAAGACTAATCTAGAGTCACCCTATGGGGCATCTGCATGGGTCAGTTGGTTGAGTGTCCGACTTCGGCTCAGGTCATGATCTCACAGTTCGTGGGCTTGAGCTCTGTGTCAGGCTCTGTACTGACAGCTAGCTCAGAGCCTGGAGACTGCTTCAGATTCTGTATCTCCCTCTCTCTCTAACCCTCCCTTGCTCATGCTGTCTCTCTCTCTCTCTGTCTCTCTGTCTCTCTCTCTCTCTCTCTCAGAAATAAATAAAAAACATTAAAAACATTAAAAAAATTTTAGAGTCACCCTAGCAAAGCACAAAAACAAACCTCACAATGAGCAAGCTAATCTGAAAGTACGGCAAGTGTCTGATATAACAAAATGCAACATTCTTTAAAGTAAGACAGCAGAAATCTACACTCAACCATGTATCATGCACAGTACCCTATATTCAATCAAAATAATGATTCATGTAAAAAGAAAAGGAAATGTGACCCATATAAAAATCAGTCAGTAAAAATGGAGCCCCAAATAGATACAAAATTTAAAGACAAAGACTTTAAAACAGCTATTATAAATATCTTGAGTGATTTAAAGGAAAAGATGAACAGTGCAAGGAGAGGATTATAAAAAAGAGTAACCAAATAAAACTTTTAGAATTTCAAAATATGATATCTAAAATGAAGATTTTACCAGAAGAGTATATTAGTCATCGATTGATAATGTACAAAATTACCACAAACTTAGCAGCTTTAAACAACACTTATTTATTATCTCACGACTTCTGAGAGTTGGGAATCCATATGTAGTTTAGCTGGATCCTTTGTTTCAGGGTCTTTTTCAAGGCTACTGCAATCAACATGTCATCCAGGACTGATGTCTCATCTGAAAGCTCAGCTGAAGGGGATCTACTTCTAAGCTTTCATAGTTGCTGTAAGAATTCAGCTCCTTGAAAGATGTTGGGCTGAGGGCTTCAAGTTCCTACCTGGCTTTTAGCCAGAGGCCACCTTCAGTTTCTTACCATATGGACCTCTCCAACACGGCAGCTTAACTCATCAGAGTATATACACCAAAAAGACAATAAAGAGAGTTTGCTAGCAAAACAGAAGTCACAATCTCTTATAACCTAATCATAGGTGTGACATTCCATCACCTTTAATGTATCCTATTGATTAGAAGCAAGTCATCAATGGGCCCATGAAAAAAGAGGTAGAGGTTACACAAGGGTATGAATAATAGGAGGTCAAGACTACTGGGGCCATCTTAGAGTCTAACTATCACAATGGGCATAATAATACGTTAGGCACTAGAAAAAAAGGTCAAGGAACTTAAAGATATAGCAATAGAAACAGCTGAAAATAAAATACCCTGAGAAGAGAGGATGAAAAAAAATAACAGAAAAATAACAGAGACTCAATAAACTTAAAACAATATCAAATGGTTTGACATACATATAATTGGAGGCCCATATCATGATCAGGTGAGGATAGGACAGCAAAAATATATTGAACAAGTAATGGTCAAGATTATTCCAAATATGATGAAAACTATAAAATTATAGATCTAAGCAACTCAATGAACCTAAACATGGGGCAGGATAAAGACATAGAACAGAAGACCAAGAATTGTCATAATCAAGTTACTGAAAACCAGCAACAAAGAAGTAATCTTTTAATTAGACACAGGAATAAAGGACAGATCACAAAGATAAGAGTTACTACTGATTTCTCATCATTAACACTGAAAGCTAGAAGATAGTGAAACATCTTTGAATTACTAAAAAAAAAAAGCCTCAACCTAGAATTCTTTATTAAATGAACATATTCTTCAAAAAATGAAGATGAAATAAAGACATTTTTAGGCAAAAAAAAAGCTAAAATAATTTACTCCTGGCAGATCTCTACTGTAGGACATATTAAAAGAAATTCCTCAGGCTGAAGAAAAATGTTACTAGACAAAGTCTTAAATTTACATAAAAGAATGAGGAGCACCAGAAATGATAAATATGTAGGTAAGGATAAAATACTCTCCTTCTTGTTTCTAAAGTTTTTGAAAGATAATTGACCAAAACTTATAAAGTTATAACTCTTAATGCCTACAACCAAAAAGAAGGAAGATGCCAAACAATAACCTAACCTTCCACCTCAGAAAATTAAAGAAAAGCAAATGGCACCTGGAGTGTGCAGAAGGAAGAAAATAACTTAAATGACCAACTTAAATGAAACAAAGAACAGAAAACTAATTAGGAAAAAAATTGATAATACCAAAATTGTTTCTTTCAAATGATCAACACAACTGTTATACCTGTAGCTAAACTGACAAAGTTAGATGATAGATAAGATAAGGTAAGATAAGATAGATAAGATTGATAGAAGACCCAAGGGACTAAAATCAGGAATGAAAGAGGGGACATTACTACTGATTTTATAGAAATAAAAACTATTATGAAAGAATACTATGAACACCCATATGCCAACAAATTAGATATTTTCAATTAAATCCACAAATTCCTGGAAACTGAAATTGACTCAAGAAGAAATTGAGAATCTGAGTAGACCTAAAACAAGTAGATATATTAATTTAAAAATCTCCTGACAAAGGGGTGCCTGGGTGGCTCAGTTGTTTAAGCATCCAACTTTGGCTCAGGTCATGAGCTCATGGTTTGTGAGTTTGAGCCCCGCATCGGGCTCTATGCAGATGGCGCAGAGCTCAGAGCCTACTTTGGATCCTGTGTCTCCCTCTCACTCTGTCCCTCCCCAGCTCGTGCTCTGTCTTCCTGTCTATCAAGAATAAATAAACATCAAGAAAACTTAAAAAATCATCTTCTGACAAAGAAAAGCCAAGGGTCAGATAGATTCATTAGTGAATACTACCAAACATTTAAAGAATAGTTAACACAAGTCATTCACAAGATATTCCAGAATATAGAAGAGAAGGGAACACTTCAAAACACTAATTGTATCTGTATACACTAGCAATAAGTAATTTGAAAATTAAATTAGAAAAATATCAAATTAAGAAAAAAACCCTCCAGTTTATAATAGCATCAAAAAGAATAAAATACTTAGGAATAATTTTTTCAAAATATTTTTTAATGTTTATTTTTGAGAGAGAGAGAGTCAGCAAGGGAAAAGGGAGACGCAGAATCCGAAGCAGGCTTCAGGCTCTGAGCTGTCAGCACAGAGTCTGATGTGGTGTTTGAACTCACAAACTGCAAGATCATGACCTGAGCTGAAGTTGGACGCTTAACCGACTAAGCCACCGGGGTGCCCCTTAGAAATAAATATTGTAAGAGAAGTACGAGACTTGTAAACTGAATACTATAAAACATTTGAAAAGAAATTAAAGAATACCTAAGTAAATGGGAAGACATTCCATGCTGATGCATCAGAAAACTTGCTATTAAGACGGTAATAGTCCCCAAATTGATGTATAGAATCAATGCAATCCCTAACAAAACCTCAGCTAGGTTTTGTTTTTTGTTTTGTTTTGCAGAAATTGATAAACTGAACCTAAATGGAAATGCAAGGGACCCAGAGTAGTCAAAACAAGGTGAGAGAGAAAAACAAACTTAGAGGACTCAAAATTCTCAGCTTAAAAATTTACTGTAAAGCTACAGTAATCAAGTGTGATTATGGCATAAGGATGGAATATAGATCAATGAAATAAAACTGAGAGTCCAGGGGCACCTGGGTGGCTCAGTTAGTCAAGCGTCCAACTTTAGCTCAGGTCATGATCTGATGGTTGGTGAGTTCAAGCCTCGCATTGGGCTCTGTGCTGACATTTGGGAGCCTGGAGCCTGCTTTAGATTCTGTGTTTCCCTCTCTCACTGCCCCTCCTCTTCTCTGTCTGTCTCCCAAAAATAAACACTAAAAAAAAAAAAAATTATAAAAACTGAGAGTCTTGAAATAAACCTTAACAGTTTTGGTGAATTGGTTTTCAACAAAGGGGCCAAGACTATTTGATCAAGATAGAATAGTCTTTTTAGTAAATGGTCCTGGGGCAACTGGATATACACAGCAAAAGGAGGAATATGGACTCCGTCCTTGTATCATACATAAAAACTAACTCAAAGTAGAGCATAGAGCTAAATGTAAGAGCTAAAAATATCAAAGTCTTAGAAGAAAACATAGGAATAAATGTTAGTAATTTTAGGTTGGGAAATGATTTCTTAGTTATAATAACAAAAGAATAGGTGATTAAAGAGAGGATTGATAGGTTGGACTTCATTGAAATGAAAAGCTTTTGTGTTTCAGAAGGTGGCACTAAGAAGTCAAAAGGCATCCAACAGTCTAGGAGAAAAATTTTTTGCAAATTATAAAGCTGACTTGTATCTAGAATATGTCAAGAATTCTTACAACTTAATAATGAAAAGAAAAATAACTCAGTTAAAATGGGCAAAGAATTTGAATAGACATTTCCTCCAAAAAAGATATATGACTATCCAATAGGTCCAGGAAAGATGTTCAACAATATCATTAATCATCAGGGAAATCAAAGCCATGATGAGATACCAATTCACACTTACTAGGATAAATATAATAGAAAGGACAGATAATAACAAGTGTTGACAAGGATGTGGAAAAATTAGAACCCTCATACATTGCTTATGGGGCTGTAAATGGTGCTGCTGCTGTGGAAAACAGTTTGTCAGTTGAACATAGAGCTGAACATAGAGTTACCATATGACCTAGCAATTCCACTCCTAGGTGTATACCCAAGAGAAATGAAAACATATGTTTATTGAAAAACTTGTATACAAATGTTCATAGCAGCATTATTCATAATAAACAATAAGTGGAGACAACTCAAATGTCATCATCTGATGAATGAATAAACAGAATGGGGTACATCCATACAATGAAATGTTACTTGGTAAAAATAAATGAGGTACAAATACATGCTACAACATGGATGAACCATGAAATATTATTCTTAATGAAAGAAGCCAGTCCCAAAGACCACATATTATATGATACCATTTATATGAAATGCTCTATAGATAGGGCAAGAAAGTAGATTAGTAGTTGCCTAGGGCTGAAGGCGTGTGTGTTTGGTGGGGATGGGGAGTGACAGCTAATGGGTATAAGGTTTCTTTCTGGGATGAAGAAAATGTTCTGAAATAAGATTATGATGATGATTGCACAAGACTGTAAGTATACTAAAAATGTTGAGTGACATCTTAAATGGGTGAACTTTATGGTGTATAAATTACATTATCAATAAAATGTAAAAACAAGATGATTGCCTAAGCAAAAATAATAACATATAGAAGCAAAAGGGATGACAACAGTAATACAAAGGGAAGCAGTGGGAAGTAGAAGTGCATTGTGGAAAGGTTCTTACAGTACTGATGAAGTGCTATAATTACTTGAAGTTCCAAACTGTGATTAAAGATACATATTGCAAATCTCAGAGCAACCACTGAAAGCTAAGAGAAATAGCCAGTAAGCCAATAGTAGAGATAAAGTAGAATACTGAAAAAAATGAAGCCAGAAAAAGAGGAAAATGAAACAGGACAAATAGAAAACAAAGAGCTAGCTGGTAGAGATAAACCCAACTGTATACATTATTACATCAACTATAAATGGCTTAAACATTTCCAATTAAAAGCTAGAGATGATCAGAGTGGACAAAAAAGCAAGACCACACTATACACTCTCTACAAGAAATACACTTTAATAATAATGATACAGATAAGTCAGAAGTAAAGAGATAGATAAAAGATATGGTGTGCAAAATCTATCTGTATATCTATATCTAAGATACAGTATACAAACTATATATATGTATATCTAAGATACAGTATGCAAACTGTAAGAAAGCTAAAGTGACTATCATCAAACGAAGTAGATTTTAGGACAAGGACTTCTACTAAAAATAGAGATGTTTCACGATGATAAAAGGGTCAGTCCATCAAGAAGACATAATGGTCCTAAATGTGTGCACACCTAATTACAAGGCTTCAAAATACAGGCTAAGTGACAGACTGAAAGGAGGAACAGAGAAATTCACAATTATAGTGGGAAATGTCAACATTCCTTTCCCAGTAACTAATAAAATAGACAGGAATTCAGTAAGGACTTCAAAACTTGAATAATGCTATCAACCAACTTATCTAATTGACACTTTTGAAACAAAATAGAGGAAAATACATTTTTTACAACTGCACACAGAACATTTACTAGGCTAGGTGCTGTGCTATAAAACAAGTCTCATTAAATTTAAAAGGATTACTATTTCTCTGGCAGTTACTGAATTAATTTAGAATTTCAGATGTAGAATATATATCTGAAGAATGTCCAAATATTTGGAAATTAAACAACGCATCTCTAGGGATAAAAAGAAAAAATCATGATGGAAACTAAAAAAATATTTTTGAAATGAATAACAATTAAAACACAACATATAAAATTTGTGTTATGCTGGGGCGCCTGGGTGGCTCAGTCGGCTAAGCGTCCAACTTCGGCTCAGGTCAGGATCTCATGGTTTGTGGGTTTGAGCCCCGCGTGGGGCTCTGTGCTGACAGCTAGCTCAGAGCCTGGAGCCTGCTTCAGATTCTGTGTCTCCCTCTCTCTCTGACCCTCCCCTGCTCACCTGCTTATGCTCTCTCTCTCTCTCTCTCTTTCAGAAATAAATAAAAAACATTAAAAATTTTAAAAAAATTTGTGTTATGCACCTAAAGCAAATCTTAGAAGAAAATTTATTATAAATGCTTATATGATATTTACATTTAAAATCAATAAATGCAATTCATATTAGCAAAGGTTTACAAGGTGGTCTAAGCTTTCACATTAAGAAGCTAGAAAATGAAGAGCCCATGAAAAGCAAAGTAGAAAAAAGGTAATAGTAAAGATAATAGTAATTCAGTGAACAGTGTTTACTGTTCAATGAGACAGTAAATAAGACAATTTGTAAATAGACAAATAAAATAAAAATTGGCTCTTTGCAAAGATCAATAAAATGATAACCCATAGCTACACTGATCAAGAAACAAATGAGAGAGACCAAAGTTATTAATATCATGAATGAAAAAGGATACATTACTACAGATGTTACACACATTAAAGGTAAAACCAAGGAATAATCATGAACGACTTTATAGTGATACATTTGGCAACTTAGATGAAATGGACTTATTTCTTGAAAGACAAAAAGTATTAAAATTGACACAAAAAGAAATGGAAAATCTGAAGGTCTCTGTATTTGTTAAAGAAATTGAACTTATAATTAAAAATCTTCCCATGGAGAAAACCCCTTCAGAGTGAATTCTATCAAATGTTTAAGTGAAATATAATGCTAATATTACCAAACACTTTCAGAAAATATAAGAGATTAGAACACTTTTCAGTTCATTTTTATGATACCATAACTAGACAAAGACATTATAAGGAAAAAAACTGCAGGCCGTTATCTATCATGAGCATAAATGTACTTAATCGAATATTTTAGCAAATTGAACACAGCTCTATGTAAAAAGGACAATATACCACGATTAGTGGGGTTAATTGCTGGTATGCAAGGTTGGTTTAACATTTGAAAATCAATCTAATTCACCATATCAAAATAGCAAAGGATATTAACCATATAATCATGTAATTCTCTCAACAGATAGAGAAAAAGTATTAGATATAATTCAATATTCAATCATGATTAAAAAAAACTCTCAGCAAAGTAGGAATAGAAGGGAATTTTCTCAGTCTGATAAAGGGCATCTCTAAAAAGCCTACACCTGATATCATACTTAATAGTACATTATTGTACTTCACCTTAAGATTGAAAAATGGCAAATATGTCCCTTCTTACCATTTCTATTCTGATGGTCTGAGACAGTACAATAAGGCAAGAAAAGGAAAGAAAAGACATACAGATGGGAAAGAAAGGCATAAAACTTTTTTTATTTGCAGGTAACATGCATATGTATATAAATATGCATATATATATATTTCCCATAAATTCCTTAGTGTAATATATATATATATATATATATAAAATGTTCCTTAGCATAGTATGTGTGTGTGTGTGTATGTGTGTGTGTATATATATATATATATATATACACATATATATATATTCTATATTCTATATTATATACCATCTCTCTGGTATGTGTGTGTGTATATATATACATACACACACACATATATATGTATATATATGTATTACACTAAGGAATTTATGGGGGATAAAAACTACTGGAAATAATAAATAAATTTAAGAAGTCCACAGGGAATTAGGTCAGTATATGAAGAACAAATGTCTTTCCATATATTAGCCATGGGCAATTGGAAAACAAATTAAAGGTAAAGAAATGCACAAGTTAGAACAGCATAAAAAACTTGAAATATTTTAGGCTAAAATTAGCAGAGTATGTGGAAACTGAGAGAGAAAGTTAAAGAGATAAAGATAAAGAGATAAAGTTTATGGACGAATTAGAAGATTCAGTGTTGTTCAGATGGTAATTTCCTCCAAATTGGTCTACAGCCTCAGTGCAATCCCAGTCAAAATCCCATCAGGATTTTTTTTTTTTTTAGAAATTGATAAGCTGATTCTGAAATTGATATAAAACACAAAATAGACCTAGCATAGCTAAAAGAATTCTTAAAAAACAAAGCTTAAAAATTTGCACTACTTGATTTTAACACTCGATCTAAAGCTACAGTAAGCAAGACCGTGTGGTTTTGGGATCATTGGGTGGACTGATGTCTCAGGCGGATTTCAGGTCTCAGTTTCTGGACTTTCCTTGGAGACAAACTGGAGAACTAACTTAATCTTCCCTGGCAACGATGCTGTGTGTGTTTGTGTGTGAGAGAGAGAAAGAGAGGGAGAGACAGAGGCAGAGACAGAGGGACGGTACTCTATATTCTTTTAGGTGATGGTCAGTCTGGGACGGTCCCAAGAAGGGACACAGGAGAGGCTCAGGAAGAGAAAGTTTATTACACTCAGAGGTCCTAGGAACAGGGGGTGTGACACACCACGCAGGGTCACAATATTGCCTCCTGGGATTAAGGGCCAGGCAGAGGTAAATCTCTGGGTTGGTTAGTTTGCATCTCAAAGGCGAACTCCTGTCTGAGCCCTTCGCTCCCTCTGTGAATTGGCTAGCCCCAGAGGGCAGTCTCTTCCCAGCCAGGAAGGTTTTTGGGTTTCAGTAATGCAAATAAGTAAATTCTGGAGGTGTACAATAAAGCTTTGTGCTTATGGCCAACAATACTGTATTGTAGATTTAAAATTTGCTAAGAGGGTAGATCTTACGTTAAGTGTTCTTACTACACACACAAAATAACAATGATGATGATGACATAAATAACAAGAATACTGGGGGCGGGAGGAAGCCTTGAGAGGTGACCCATATGTGGATGGCTTTGATGGTGGTGATGGGTTCACAGGTGTACGTTTATCTCCAAGCTCACTGAGTTGTGTTTATTAAATATGTACAGCTGTTTACATATCAATCATGCCTCGATAAAGTGGTCTGAAAGAAGATGTCAGAACATCATAATATGCAGAAAATAAAAAATATAAAAACAGTAGAGACTCATTCTTGCACTGACTCATAGACTGACTTTCCCCAGGAGCCCCTCAGCGGCAGAGAGAGTATGTCATTTTTTTCTTCTGTTTCCTCCTCAGAATAAAACACCTCCTTTTCTACAGTTTCAAAATGAATATATACCCACTGTAAAAATTAAAAAGCAGTATAGAAAAGTGGGTAAGAAATTAGGTTCACCCTGAATCCCATAGATAAAACTGCACGTGATATACGCCCTTCTGAATGTTTTTCACACACACACCCCCCACTCTCTTACCAAAGTGGGGGATTATAGTATAAACACTACTATGCACTTGCTTTTTTCCACTGGATTCCACATTAAGTGATTGACATCGTTTTTAACAGCTCTGTGTGAAACCATATATTCAACCTGTTCACTGCCATCGGACACTGAGAACATTACTGCTGTTTGCCATCAGCAATCAATCACACTGTGTCCTTGTATTATCCGGGATTCCTTCCACAAATATTTGAGGACTTAGGACGAGCCAGGCTTTTCACACTTGTTCAGTTGTTTTCTTGGGTGCGTTCCTAGAAATGGAATGGTATGCTAGGCCAAAGGGTATGTCCGCCTAAACATTTGATACATAGGGCTAGATGGTCCTTTAGCAAGATCGCGTTAACTTACGAATACAGCGGCAGTGGTCGCCAGGCCCTGCTGCTTAAACAAACAGGCCTGCCTCCCCGGGCAGTCGGTGCCTGCTGTTATTAATGGGGCTCATAATTATCGACAGATGGGAGAAACTTTGTTTTGCAAACACCATTTGTAGCACGTCATTACAGGTGTGTGTGGGTCATGGCTTCTTGTAGCTTAGAGAGGAAGGGAAGAGTCCATCCCGTCCGTCCGGCGTGTACTCTGCCTCTGCGGTGAGCTTTCCAACCCGCCATTCAGCCGCGTGATAACAACGACGGCAATAAGCTACCACTGATGATGCTGAGGGCTGTTCATGCCTTGTCTTAATTCCACAACTCTGGACGTTTCACCGATGAGAAACAGGCTCGGTGAGGTTAAACAATCGCAGGGGCCCTCAGCTAGTGAGCCGCGGTGCCGTGATGCCGACGCAAGACTTCCTAATACCCCAGCTCAGACTCAAACTCCCTCATGGATTTTGGACTTGAACTTGTCTTCCTTTTCCTAATAGCTTTGGCTTTGGAGTTCATCCATTCCAGAAATATTTTTTGAGCACCTTCCAAGGGCCAGGAGACAATATCGGGAACAAGGTCTGGGCCCCCATGAAGCTTCCAGCCAGACAGAGGAGACATAATTCCGTCACCTAATTGTGTGAAAGGCACTATGATCAGTGCCAGAAAGGCAGAGCGAGGGACTTTCTAAGAGATTCCAGAAAAGGCATCTGCTCTACTCTAGGAAGGCAGCTCTGAAGAAGTGTGTTCCCCAGAGATTGTTAGTGAGGGGGCTGAAGAGCATCGAGGGCACTGAGAAGCCTTCCAGCAGAGGCGTAGCCTGTGCAAAGGCCCTGAGGCATGACGAAGGGTGGTGTGCTGGAGGAAAGGCATGAAGGCCGGCTAGTGTGCACAGAGCTCAGAATCTGAAGGGGCAGCAGGGAGGAGAGTGGGGACCGAGCCTCGCAGAGTCTCCTGAGCTGTGTCAGGGCGTTTAGAGTTTAGCATTGGAGCCACTGGAAGGTTTGAACCAGGGGAGCGGTGTCCTCTTACTGTTTTAAACACATCACTTGGGTGGTCGTGGAGGATGGGCAGGGGAGGGGGGCAGATTCAAACAGGAGGGGCCGCTCTTTCCTCTGCTGCCTGCAGGGGCTCCAGCTGCTCTCTCTCTCTCTCTCTTTTTCTTTCTCCTTCTTCTTTTTCTGTTTTGATTAGTTTCTTCTCCCTTTTCCGTTTTACCATTCGGGCCTCAGGCTTCAGAAGTGAAAGGCTACAGATGGCTCGGGTCTTAGAGCAGTGGAGCCGGGGGACCGGCGGCCCCGAAAGCTGTCATATGTCACAGGAGTCATCTTTCCAGAGCTGCAGCTACCTTCTCGGCAGAATGTCAAGCAGCTCGGTACGCAGAGCATCTGCTCTGAGCGGCGCTGAGCGTTGTCAGAACACCATAAACAAAACGGTCAGGTTTCTGCAGAGGTCGCCTCCTGGCCTGCGCCCCGCCCCGCGCCACGCCGCGGGCTGGCTTCCTCCACCGGCATCTGTCTTGGGTGCTTCCGAAGCCCACAGTGCAGGGCTCAGGGACAGGCTGCGGGCTAAAATGCCACTGCTGAGGCAGGATGCCCTCAGGGCGTCTGATCTCCTAAATAGGAGTCTTCACACTTAGTTACTGCTTGGAGCGGGGTGGGTAGTGGCGATTTGGGACCAGAGAGGAAGGACTTGCCCAGCGGGATCCTTATCCCAGAGTCCACCAGGTGGGAAGGGAAGAGCATTGCGCAGGGCAGGGAAGGAGGTTGCCGTAGAAACCTTGCAGCATCTTTAAAGGCCACTCAGCCCTCGCTAGACACCTTTATTCCTGTAAATGTCCGAAGTACCTGGCCTCGAAACAACAACAAAAAACCCACAAAATCCAGCCACCATGGTCTTCCCGGCCTGGTGCGTATCTGTGTCTCTTGTCCCCCAGGGTGCCTGGCCTCACTCTAATCGCCTCCGCCCCTCCTGGCTGGCCAGTCAGACGGCCCCTGGTCTTCTGCATTATGGTCACCGGCAGAGAACACTGGAGGATTCCCATCTAGGTAGCTTCACCGTGGCTCATGGGAGGGAGCATCACAATGGTGATGGGAGAAACCCCTGCTTACACGGTCAGACCCTCCTGCCCGAGGATGAAAGCCTGTGACTCGCGGAAGGGCCTCCTGTGGAGAGGGCCTCCTTCTGGACACTTGGTCGTCGCCCACGCAGGGTGGGCTCTTGCTGCTCGTGGGGTCCGGGAGAGCGATCAAGGGCAGGGTCTTCTCGGAGAGGCCGCGTTCTAATTGCCCAGTGGCCCGAGTCTGCAGTAATCGTTCAGGTAACTGCTTTGTAATCGACTGCGTCACCTTCTTCCTGTTTAATAAATAGCACGAATAAAACCACCCCGCATGTGGTGGGCTTGTAATTCAAATTCCGTTGACTATGGCCGCACATTTTTCATTTGGCACGTAAAGGCAGTTTCTGTGTAAATTATTTCCAAAGGTTCTCCATGGACTAATGACATTAGTGTCTGGATGGATTGGAATTGTCTGAGTAATTGATACTACAATGGCGTGGTGCATCTTGGAGAAAGGAATTGTACACTTTATTATTATTATTATTAAAGCCAAATTAGGAGAGAACCGAGAGGCTAAAAACAAGGCTTTTGTCAACAAGAATCCAAACTGTGACACATTTGTTTTGACTTAAAGAGCCAAATTCTTTACAAACAAGAATTAATGGTTCCATTGACACACTTTCTGGCAAACACAGGGAATGCCTCCTTTCTCCTGAGCCAGTCGGCCAGTCCCCCACCTGAGCCTGGGGGCCCTATATTTCCAGCCTCACTACTGGCGGCAGATATCAAAGCCACTCATTCACTTTTGAAAACAGACTCATAACTTTTTGTATTTATAACTAGGCGGAATATTAATCCTGCAAACTAATTCAGGAATCTCTTTTAAAAATGGCCTTCTGGGCTCGAAGTTTGTATGTAGATATTTCATACATTGAAATGCTTTATGGTTAATTGTCAAAGGCCTGGTCCGCCACATGGAGAAAATAATTGTCATAGAAATAAGAGTTAAACCTCGTTCCCAGGTAGGTAAATGTCCTGAAAAATTGGATTCCATCCCGTTGAGTGTGAATCCCTTGCAAATTAAACGTTCCGGCAAAGAGGCGTCAAAGAAGCAAAGTAGAAAAACAATCAAAAACTTGAAAACGAGTATGTTCTTAAAGGAAAGAATTAATCATGCTAAATTAGAAAAAGGTTTAAAATAGTTTTAGATTAATGCAGGCTGTGAATATCAATATAATTGCAGCAACTTAATTCGGCATAAAAACATCTAATGAAATATTTTAATATCACTGTCCATTCAATTTACCAGCCTGAATTTCACAGGGGTGTTAAGTGGTTCTTAAGTTGTCATTGCAAAACCTTCCAAATCCATGTGGGGCTTTTGCTGTTGTTGTTTATGGAAGGAGTGAGAAACACGCGTGTGCGTGTGTGTTTATGGAGTCTAACCCCAATTCCTACTTCGTAGCATCGGTGAGAACCAGGCCCTCGCTCTCGTCAGCTGCGCGAGGAAGCAGCCTGCCCCCGTGTTGGGAGCATTTGTCGCTGTGGGGCCAGAGCCCCGCGTGTCATCCGGGAAATGCCCAGTTCAGCCGTCCAGGTCCGCCCTGGAGGGCTAAGGAGCCTCACTTCCTGTGGCTTCTCTGACTCACGGAGCACGATGGACACAGCCAGTCCATGGACAGGAGCGCCAGCAGGTGACGGCCTACACGAGCTGCCGTCCCCACCGCTGTCTCGCGGCCCAGCGCTTCTCTGGCTCTGCAGGGGCGCAGAGGGGTCTGCTCCACACAAAGGCTCTCGCCCTTGTGCTTGAGTGTGGCCACGTCTGTCCCCATAAACACCCATCTCACTCTCTGTGGCTCTCGCCTCTCTGACGCTGGCCCCAGGTCCTTAAGAGCAAAAGCCTTGGGGCAGCAGGTGCCCAGCGTCCTTCACGCCACTCAACTACAGGGTGTTCATCCCGCGTCTTGGGAATCCTCGGTAGCGTTTGATAACGGCTCATCTCGGCCTCCGTAAAACTCCTCTTTCTTGGCCTTCTTGACCCAGGAATCCAGTCTTGGTGACCTCTCCCTCACCACTCCTTCCTCATTCAGGCTTTGGTCTGAGGCTGAAAGCAGCTCGCCTGAAGGCCGAGGAAAGAAGGACGTGCGGGAAAGGAAGATTGGCTTGGCACTGAGATATCACGGGGGTACAGAGCGGTTTGGTTTTGTTGCCTTGGGCTGCAGGGAACCGGTGAAGTTCTGAGCAGGAGGAAAATACGACAAGTGTCCACAAGACTTATGTGCAGCGATGCTCATTACGGGAGTATTGATAAGTGTGGGAACTGGAAGAACCTAACTCCAACAGTAAGGAACTAGTTAAGTAAATCATGGCGCTCTATAAATATTTGTGGAATAAATGATTATATAGAAGAGCATAAAGAAGAACAAAGATGAAAATAGATCACCTCTAGTCCTCTCCCGATATCACCACTGTCACGGGTTCTGTGTACTCCCCGCCCCCAGCCAGCACACAAGACGCACCGTGTGTACCCCACACGCTGCCATCACACCTAGAAGATGTGTCGCGGGTGCTTCTCCTGAAGCTTTTCCGCTGAATATTATGTTGCGAATGGGGTCACCTGTCCTGCGCCTCCCCGGTGGCCCCGACTTGGAGTGGACATGTGTTGCTCCGGGGTGTGGTGCTCCCTGAAGTTTGGACGGACACGTTCCCTTCCCACTCCCCACTTCCTCTGAGGCCGTCTCATCCATGTCTCGGCTCCATGAGCACCTGCCCACAGGTGCCTGGACATTCTCTACTTCCCCTGACCCCACACCTCTTCTCTGAGCTCCAGCCGGGACAGCGAGTGGCCCCTGTGGCCTCTCCCGTCGGACCCCGCATGTCCAAACGGAACTCATGACCTTTGTCTTCACGTGTCTCTGTTGTAGTAAGAGGAAGCACCCTCCGTCAGCCCTGCAAGCCGAACGGAGGAGGGATTCTCCACTGATTCTTCTCCGCCAGCCCCTTCTCCAAATCAGCGTGAACCCCTTTACCTCCTGAACTTTACAAACCCATCCCTTTCTTGCCATGCCCTTGGCCATCACGCTAGCCCAAGATACCACCACGTGGACTTAGCGGTTTCGTCCACGTGGTCGTCCTGGTGGGCTTGGGCCCCCTGCGCATTCTCCGTGCCGCGCTGCGGCTCTCTCCACCGTGCAAACCCTCCTTTGCTCTCGGGGAGATTTGGAACTCCTGGTTGCAAACAGACTTTGGGCCCAGACGGCCCAGGCTGGCTCTCCCTTCTCCCCCCTGCTACCTGTGGGCCTTTTGGGCCTCATGTGCTTTGTCCCATGTTTGTTTTCTCATCTTCTGGGATGATTAGGTGAGCCCGTCACAGTGATCCTAGATGAGCATGTAGAAAGGGTACTTCAATATTTGCTGTTATTGTTATTCCACTGTTGTTGCTAAAGAAGGACTGTAGTAAGAAAATCGTGAGCTAATATGGACGTGCTGACCACAAAGTAAGCCCTTGGTTAATGTTAGTGCCGGTTATTGTCTCTCCAGCCTCCTCCTGTGCCATATGCTTCTTCTGGCCCTGCACTCCACACAGCTCCTTCCTTCAGTTCTTTGTGCCCACTCACCACAGGGCCTTTGCACACATTGTACTGCCTGAACACTTCCCTCTCCTCTTCTCCTAATCAACGTATTCTCAGGTCTTACTTCACTGCTGCTTCCTGGGCTCACTGACCAGACCACATCTCCCGGATGTTGGGTACCCCTTCCTAGAGAATCCAGAGAATGTGTCTGAGGTGGGATGGCATGGTAGAGTAGAGCTCTCAGTGATCTAGTGCCCTGTGGGGGGGAAGATGCCACTCAATCAGCCCTCTCGGGACCCCGTGGCTCCTGTGAGTCTCTCCCAAAGTGGTCCGGTGGCCTCTGGTAGTGACTCACCATCCCAAGGCTCCATCTGGCCAGGGGGCCCCACAGAGAGTAGCTGTCCAGCCTGAGCTGGGGAGCCATGTGTGTACCCCGCGGACGACGGCTCGCTTCCACGTCACCCCTGCCCCCCGTAGGCACAGCCGCTGCTGAGGAAATGGATCATGAGGATCAACAAGAACTAGTTTCCTGTTCTTTGTTTTCTTTTCATTTGAGAGAAGACAGACACAACCTTGTCAGGTAATTACATCCCAGGGGAGAAAGCGTTGGAGCAACTTTCCGGCCGAGTCTGTGACTCACACTGCCTTCCGTGGTGGGTTATTCTGCTCCGTATCCGGGTAGCTCTGTGGTGCAGGCTGTTCCTGCCCATGGTGTGGCCTCCGTGGGAGTACCTGGCCTCTGGTGTTACTGACTCTGACTCAAGGATCATCCATGGTGCTCTGCAAGCCATTAGACGGCGGTCAGCAGTGCCTTGACCCTCCGAAGGCAGCTCTTCCAAACAGACACCAAAGGCTTCTTTTTTCTTTCTGAATTTCGAGCCACGCATACTATGGTTTACAAACAGCTGAGCTATTTTAGAGATGTCGGTGCCACGCGGCTCCCTCACCTAAACACCATGTGAAGGGAAAGCAGGGCCCGACGCCAGCTCCCCAGCCTGCCCCACCTCTGTTAAAACCAGAGGCTGACATGTCCCCCTTGTTGGGAGAAGCAGGGTCCCTGCCAGGACCGGGAAGCCCCGTCTGAAACCTGGGGACGACAGCACCTGGCAGTGACGGTACTGATGCCTCACTGGTTTCAAGCTGCCCTAGCGGCTGAGATCCCTGCAACGTAAAGCTGGGGACAGCCGGAGACTCATGATGCAGGTGGCCACGGACGTTCCTAAATGGTTTACAAGTTGACGGGACACGTGTGTCCTCTTCTCACAGCAGAAGGGCCAGGAAGGAGACCTGCTTCTCCAGCATGTGTTCTCAAAAGTGGCTCTTTCTGATGCTTCTGGCACTGCGCTGAGGGAGCCTGCTGCGTACCAGGCACTGTGCCACGTGGCCTCTGCCCTCAGGGTGCCACGGCCTGAGTGCCCACTGGGCAGGGTAGTCTGGGACGGGGGCAGGGAAGACCTCACAGGGAGACTGGCATTGGTAAGAGTCCCGAAGGGTGAGGAGGAGCGAATCAGGTAGATGCCAGCATCAGGCAGGGGTAACAATCCGGGTGTGGGGACAGATATGCCTCAGTGTGCCAAGTGTTTTTAAAAGTGCCAGGGCAGTGATTGCAGATCTGGGATCTGAGGCTGATCCCTGAAGATAGTCACCAGGGTTTCAGCTGTTTGCAGCATTTCGAAAACCCAGAGGTCTTCCACGGTAAGGTGTGCCCATGGCCGTAGGGCCCAATCTCTTCTCTTCGGCTGGAATTACATCCATGCTGAGTGGTCACACCACCATTGCCCCGAGAAGCACTGACAGGTAATGGGACTGATCACCACATCAGCCTTTTGGTGGCCAACATTTTGGCACGTGGGGTAAAGACTTGGGGACGACCAGGCTAGAGTGCTGGCTCTCAAATACCAAAGTGTGTCAGGCTCATGTTGTGAAGGGTCTTACAGGACCCCGATGTTCCCGTATGATGGGCAACAAGTTTTTGGGGGAGCTATGGAGGCTGAGTACAAAGAGATAGGCCGGAGTGACAATCCCCGCTCCACGTTTACAAGCAGTGAGCCCTCGGGCACGTGAATTAGCCTCTCCCAGCCTCAGTCCCCCCTCTGCAAGTGAGGACACAGGCACGCCGGGGACCCCAGCTGGTGTGTGTAGAGTTTCACTCGTTGTTGTTACCACTCCTATCCCTATTACTATAAGTGTCGAAAATTGCTGTGATTATCACCGTGAGACACCCAATCGGTATAAATTAACTCGACCTGATTCTTTCTAGCTGAGATCAGCCTGCCTGAGCTTTTTGGGGGAGATCAGAGAAGGATGAGAAGCAGAGTTATTTGTATCTTGAGACATTTGGCAAGGAGAACAGGCTTGGGGGTGGAGGGAGTGAGGTGCGACAGAGGGGCTTTGGCCATCAGGAGCAGCTTGCGTGTGGGAAAGAGTGGGCCCCACATCCCGCCAAGGGTATCCCTGTGCCCACAGAGTCCATGTACCGTGAGTAAGGCGGAACATGATCATCACCGTTCGTTTGTTTCAGAACTCGAATGGGGTCTTATCTCATGGTGATGGTGCGGACACCAGCACTGCTGTCATCAGAGGGCACGGAGCTCGGATGTCTCATGAGATTGTTAACTTCTCTGTACACACTGCTCTTAGGACACGACTGGGCTATTCTGACCAAGGGCCTCAGCCTTCTCCTTTACCATGATCACAGCTCATGCTTCTATATGGTGCGTTGGTCAGGATGGGCTAGGCCAAGCCTTGGTAACAAATAAACCCTACGATACCAGTGGCTTATATGATCCGAGTTTACTTCTCACACTGTAACCCTGGAAGGGTCAGATACCTCTCCCATGTAGCTCTCTGGGCAGTGACTCAGGGATCTCAGCTCCTTCCATTTTATGGCTCTACCCTCGTGTAGAGTCTTTACTTCACAGCCCTGAGGACAGAGAAGAGAGAGAAGGTGTTTTAGGAGCCAGGCCTGGGAGCAGTAAACATCACTTTAACCCTCATTTTGTTGGCAAGAACTCTGGCACATGGTCAATCTAGCTGCAAGGAAGGCTCAGAAATGTAGTCTGTCTTTGTCCGGGAGGAAATGAACACCGGCTAGGCTCTACAATGTGTATATCATCTCACTTAAGTTTCCAGGGAACTGCAAAGACTTTGTGCCCTATTTACATATGCGGAGCCTAAAATACAGAGAGTACCTGACTCACCCTGGTAAGTGGTGGAACCAGGACTCAGGAATAGGAACGTGGGACTCTAACGTCTACACTCTTACAGGAACACTCAACACGGTTCAAGCCCACACGAAGAGCTTAACATCTAGAGTGCTTTCCTGACAGAAAGGGGTTGCTTTTTGCCCTAAACCCCCAGAGCACTTTACCTCTATTTTACTTTGCACAGTGGTTATTCAACGTGTCTTCCCTGCTAGGTTTTAAGTTTCAGAACCAACGTGAGATATGCATCTCTGCATTGTCTTTAGCCTAACGGATACTTAGCAAGCACTGAATAGAGTGACTATGATGTGGGTCATTAAGCCAACAGAGAGTCTGGAGTCATGGGTGTGGAAGGGAAGAGGCGGGAAAAGAAGAATATGGATAAAGACCCAGAGGAAGAGCAATGTTCTGAAAGCAGGAGGGCCAGGGGTGAATCAAGGGTTGAGAAGGAGGAGTTGACTCACTGTGTCGCACTGAGCAAAAGCAAGAAGGAGAAGACATTGGAAGAGAACAGTAACCAAGGCATCACTGGTGCCCTTGGAAGCACAACAAATGATGGGCAGCAGCCAGGATGCCAGGGCTGAGTAAGAGTGGGAAGCGGAGAAGGCGGCGAGTTAGTACAGGCTGCTCTTGTGAAATGTTTGGTGTGAACAGGACAGATGGGCAGTGCAGTCAAAGTCGGGCTGAGGCTGGCACCCTTCCCTGTGTCTCTGGGTGAGGAAAAATGAGCAGGAGGGGCACGAGTAAAGAAGAGCCAAGAAGAGTATTGATTTTGAGGCCCGGTCCCAGAGGACAAAGGAAGGCAAGAAGCTAAGGACACAGGCGAAGAGCTGACTTTGGAGAGGAAGGAGCATTAACAAGGGTCCAGGCTCCTCACCTACAAAGTGAGGGTGCTTCTCCCTGTACCTCTAGCCTTCCTAGTTACCATAAGCGTTATTGGGTTAAATAGTGTCCCCAAAAGTTATGTCCACTCAGACCCCCAGGATGTGAACTTATTTGGAAATAAGACTTTACAGACGTGATTACTCAAGTCAAGACGAGGTGATACTAGAATAGGGTGAGCCTAATCCAGTGATGACTATCTTTGTAAAAGGGAAGCTTGGACACAGCCATTCAGAGGAGAAGACCATGTGATACAGAGAGAGAGACTGGGAGATGCAGCCACGAGCCAAGGACCGCCAAGGAATTTGGCAGCAGCGAAGTACGAGAGGCCAAGAAGCATCCTCCCCGGAGCCTTCGGAGGGAGCGTGGCCCTGCTGACACCTTGACTCCGGGCTTCTGGCCTCTAGAACAGAGGGGATAAATCTCTGTTGTTTTAGTAGCAGAATTTGTACAGCAGTAATTTGTACAGCAGCCTCGGGAAGCTGATACAGTGTGGAACATAAAGGTGAAGTAGGAATTAGTGGAGGGTGTATGATTGCCATGAGATGTATGGCATTTTCATCAAAGTCATCATGAGAGGGAAAGCGGCCGACATGGCCTGGCAGAGGTGAGGGGGTGGATGGGCGAGAACTCAAAGTTTCCACCTTCAAAAGTGCTTTCCCTTGGCTTGGAGGCTTTCCGCTGCATTATCTGCAGTCTCTCCAGATTTCGGTGATTAAAAAAACATGGTTTCTCCTTTTACCGGTTGCTGGCATCTCAGTAGAAGCAGTTCATCGGCTTCAGTTTTAGACCTGGAGAGAGAGCCGTAGGTGGGGTACACGTCGCCTCCCTTCTGATTTGGGGGGTGGGGAGAGCGTGATGTTTGGTACCACGTCCCCCAGTCGTGTCCAGGCCATTTTGCATTTCCAAGCGGAGGTGCTGGAATTACCACCACCCATGGACTTGCCGCTTTAAGCTTCCAGCTTGTATTGACCTAAATCGTACATATTTTCTCCACATGAAAAGTGACCATCGTCAACTTTCTTGCATCAACAGAAACCCTTCTCGTCATTATTATTACTGTCCCTGCCATCATCATTGCCGCCGTCCTCGCCATCGCACCATTTCGGGAGAATGAGTGCGGGGTCTCTCGCCTGCCCCCGTCCGATGGAGGAGAGCGGTGGGATGACGGTCCCAGTCACTGGAAAACCCCCAACAGCCTTCAGGTGGTGCTTTTTTACCAACGTGTTCTTCGAGGTTCCTTCTGACTTTACTGTTCTGGAATCTCCCCTGATTTAGGAGAAGAGGAAGCAGATTCACAGATGAAGTGCCTCCTCCAGGATCGCTCAGCTCTCAAAAGCAGGATGGGAACCGGCCCCAGGCTCATGGGTGCTGAGCACACGATACAGGCCCCCAAGTCCATTTTCATGGTCTTCTGAGTCTGCTGGGACCTTAGGGGGTCATGTGCCGGGCAGTGGGGGCCTGGTTTCCTCGTGCTGCTCCCCCTGAAAGCCCCACGTGGACCACCACTCAGGAAGCAGACATAGTGGCCCAGGGCTGGGGGAGGTGGAGACCAGAGCAGGCTGAGAGGGGTAGGGACAGTCGCTGTGGCAGAACCATCCCTCGCTCTGGAGCAGGAATTCAGCAGACCCGTGTCTGATGGGGAAGGTGCTGTGCGGGTAGGGAGAACCTGTGACCTATTTCTGCCATGGAGTAGTTATGCAACAACAGAGGACCTCTCTGAACCTCAGTTTCCTCATCTAAAATGGACTTAGCAATGCAACACTGCTAGGAGTTGTCGAGAGGAGGTGTGCGTGGAGCGCCTGTTCCCAGCGGGCTGCTGGTTCCTCTAAGGGCACCCTCCCCACCACACCTAGCAAATGGTCTGCTTGTCTTCTGGGCTCTGGGTGTTTCCTAGCAATGAGTTAGCGGCTGCTGGAGGGACGCTCACTAGAGCTTTGTCAGTGCCTGGATGGCTCCAGCATGCCCTGGGCTTTATGCATCGCCCAAGAAGGGGTGACCAGTGTGGACAGGGCAGCCAGCCTGGCCCCTTCCGCCAGTGGCATTACCTTCAGACGTTCTTGCTCGTCACCCAAATTTGGCTTCTTAGTTGGAACTCCCAAGGTGCATTCTTCTCCCCAACAACTGTCTGGAAGCAGAAAGTGGTACAGGGAAGAGAACCAGATGCCAGTCTCCCCCACTGTTTTGACTGGGCCCTGTAGACGGAAACATCAGAGAACGCCGTCCAGGGGCACACGTGCCCATCGCAGAGCTGGTGTGTGCATCACGGGGAGGATGTGTGGCGCAAACACATTGACGTTTCCATCGAATACTGTAGTTCGCAGAAATTTGAAATTAAATATACTTTCCACCTACACTAAGAAAAATCCATTTATAGAAACCAAATCAAATTGGAGATCTAAGGACCGGTGGCCAGAAATGAAATATTTTAAAAATAAAATACATGGAGATTGAATTGCTGAAGCGGTGGCTTGCTCCGAGGCTGCCCGGGATGTGAGCTGGAGCGAGGCTTATTGGACAGAGCCTTCTCTGGGGATCAATTCCAAACTACTCTTACATACTGGCAGTTTGAAAAGGGGGAAAAAAAGGTTCTTTGAAAGAACTTACTTAGCAGTACAGCCAATATTCTGTGTTTTCTGGAAGCCACCTTGTATTTTAGCTCTGGCAAATGTGTGTGTGTGTCTCTTGCCGATCTTTGTGGGAATTGCTTGAACACTCTGGAGAGGCTGGGGGCTGCGTTAACGCCCCCCCCCAACCCTCCCCCAGCCTTGCCATTCATCCTGTGGACTTAATTATCTTCTGAAGGATGATACGTACTGGTACTGCTTCTTTCTGCCGCACCCCCTTCTCAGTACTCCGGAGAGAGAAGCTCAAACTCTGCTCTGGCGTACATTTCTGAAGTGTTCCCTTATTGAATTCCTTCTGAAGAAGCCTCTCCCCAGCCCTGTAACACTCACGAGGACTGCTGTCTTGCCCCCCACCCCCCTGCTAGAGGCTCCCGCGACCTGGTGTGTGTGCTAGACTGCACCCATCTGACCAAACTCGGCCACTTTGGCCGAGCAAGTTGACGTCATTGCCCTTCACGTCCCCAGCTCCCTTCGAGAGGAAACTCCTGATTCAAAACCAGGTTGTTTTCTGCAGCCTTGTGTTCATCTTGAGGAGATAGGTATGGAACTCCCGCAGAGCCTTGCCCACCTCTGCCCCGCCTCCCATCCCCCAACAGACATACATCAGGACAGATCTCTTGGAAAGCCAGTCCGCCCCCGTTCTCCCGGGGAGCTGGGGGAAGAACCACGCTAAGAAGCAGCGAGCTCTTGGCAGGCTGTCCAACTCCCCACTGGGTTGCTGGGACTTATAAAGTCCCGATCATTTCCATGTCGTTTTTCTGCCGCATCCCACCCATTTACTGGTTTCCAGCAGACAGGGAAGGGACCGGGGTGGGGCAGCTGTGGGGGGCTGGCAAAGGATGGAGGACTCATGCACAGCTTGTCCCGGCAGTGAGAGACCCCATCTCCAGAAGCTGCAGCCGGAGGCCTGCGGCGCCGGGAATGACGTGTGCTGGCAGGCGGCCGGCCGCAGAGAATCATTCCCTCCTGCACCTGGAAGCCATTCCGGGGCTGGCGTTTCTCTGGCACTCGGCGCGAGCAGGGCCCATGTGGTCGTTTGTCAGCCAAGACCGAAGAGTCACGATGAGCCGATTTATAGAGCACACAGAGTGTTGTGGGGTGAGGGCCCAGATTGTTCTGTGATCCATGTGCACACCTTCCTGTTTTGGTTGGTTTGTCATTTGCTTTCTTGCCATCCACTGGGAAACGTATTTATCACCCCTGCTTTCGGAATGCGCCGGTCTGGTTTCATCTGCTACAATGAAAATGCTCCTGTTTCAATGTGATTGAAGCTGGGCGGCAGAAATGGACTGCGTCCCACTTAGGACTCTCCATGGGGAGTCTAGACATGAATTACCCCAGCTTAATGCCTCGGGGTGCGCGGGTTCTCTTGTGGGTGAGGATTAGGAGCGTCTTCCTGGCTTCCTATAATACTGCTGCCATCGATGGCTGCCCAGGGCCCCGAGCTCTGCCGTGCCCCCTGCCTTCCTCCAAAAACTCAGGAGCACCCCATGAGGCCTCTCTGAAGCCTGGTGGAGAATTTTAAGTAATGAGCATTTGGCTCTTGTAATTCTTTTTTTTTTCCCCCTGCTCCACGCCAGCAGTCTCCCACTTTCCACCTGCGAAAGCTTGCACAGATATTGTGGGCAGGCATTTTCCCAGGGGGAACGCAGCTGAGCCCCAAGTCCAGAGTAATCCAGGCTTTCCTTGTTTCTGTGCGGAGGGCATCAGCTGATCCCGGTGCCCTTGGGAGGAGGCGAGGGAGAAGGTCACCCCAGAATTAGTTCCCCTCGAGGTACAAATGCCTGCGGTGCTGGGGCAGAGGCAGGGAGAGGCAGGGGAGGCCAGCTCCAGGTAACAGGAGGCTCCCTGGAGGCTTTGTGGATGGGGCTGTTCCCTTCATCCAGGTCTGATCCTTCTAAGGATTATGCTGTTCACCGCTTGCTGAGGGTCAGGATCTGGGGCTACACTGACCCTTTCAAGAGCAGGCAACATGGGGGACACCTGGGTGGCTTAGTCGGTTAAGCGTCCGACTTTCGCTTAGGTCATGAACTCGCGGTTCGTGGGTTCGAGCCCCGCGTCGGGCTCTGTGCTGCCTGCCAGCTCGGAGCCTGGAGCCTGTTTCAGTCTGTGACTCCCTCTCTCTCTGACCCTCCCCTGCTCACGCTGTCTCTCTCTCTCTCTACTAGAAATAAATAAAACGTTAAAAAAAAAAAAAGAGCAGGCAACATGGGAAACTCAACAGCTCTCAACAGTAATTATGCAACTGCAGAGATACGCAGTCACCTGAAAAGGACAGTGGCTCTCAGGTCCCCAGGACTGGACTGTACCTGATGGAAGGTGTCCGTGGGACAAAGGAGAGTCTCAGAGAAGCAGCATTCAGGGGATAGGCAGCCTTGACCAGCTCATCCATGGTCTTTGGTGAGCCAGCCCCATGGAGAAAGGGCAGCCTTGGCCACGTGTGCTCACAGCCTTGAACATGGAAACCACTCACCTATTCTCCTTGGGCTTCCCAGAGACGACGCTCTAACTCTCACAAATTTCTGGTCCCTGGCACAGTGATTTCCCACCAGACATTAATAAATGGGCATTGTCATTTTATCCCTGTGCCTTATGAACCTGGTTAAGGGGAGGACGGTCAGTCTCAGACTCTGCAATCACATGAGCCCTCTGAGCCTGCAGGTGAGGACCAGCCTTGCCCAGGGCACCGTCAGCAGGCAGCACCTCTTGCCAGAGTCCTTCTGCTGGGCTGTGAGGCCATGAGCCTTGCGGGCAGGTCTTCCCCACAGCTTCCTGCCACACTGGATCTGGTCTCTAAGGTCATTCTGGCGTGAACTTCCCTGCCTGCAGACCCTGCTGAGCTGCGGAAGGAGCACTCGCCTCTTCCTTGCTGCCTGGCCAGTCATCACGGGGTGGTCAGGGGCACCGGCTCGCAATCAGGTGTCAGGTGTTTAGATACCAGCAAGTGCACCGTGCCTGGGCTGGTACCAGCGCGCACGCGCTCAGCATTGCCGGGCCCCATTCCCGCCATGCCTCTCTGTGCGCCTGTGCCATGTGGTCTTTCAGGCAGCGCCCAGGATGCAGAACTACAGTACTGGACTGGCCTTTGCGAGCTGACCCCCTCCCTTCGACTGGATTGTAACTCCGCGAGGGGAGGGAGTGCTGTGTGTTTCCTCTCTGTCTGCACAGAGGCTCCTGGCAAAGTTCTGGGCATGTGATGGGGACCCGGGGAATAAGCGCTGGCTGATTGAGTGGTTGATGATACAGTGAGGCTGGGAGTGTAGATTAAGAAGTGCGTTCCAAATTACTTCCAGGTGCTCATCATTTCGGCATCACATGGCCACGCGGGAGAAGGCCCACTATGTGATATTTATTCATCTATTCAACAAATATTTATTGAGTGCTTGCTGTGGAACAGCTCTAGTTCCCGGGGACTCAGAATTGAATCAGGCAGATCATATCCATGCCCTCTTGTAGCTTACTTGGCATCGGGGGAGACTGACAAGGGACAGATACAATCCAGGAGGTGATTAGTGCCACAGAGAAGGCAGGGTGGATTAGTTCTCTATCTCTGTGTAACGAATTACCCGCAAACGTGGCACCTTACAGGAACACACCTTTATTATCTAGCCATTTGTGTGGGCTGGGGATCTGAGCACAGCTTAGCTGGGCCCTCCAGCTCAGACTGTGTCACAAGACCAGTTGAGAGACATCCAGGGCTGTGGGCATCTCAAGGTCCCGCTGGACCACGACCCTCTTCCGAGCTCCCCCGTGTGGAGGAGCCTTGCCATGCGGGCCTCCTCAGGCACCTCACGGCACAGCAGTCGGCTTCACCAGACAGAGGAGAGCCAGGCTGCTGGGACTCTCTACTCACAGTCTTTTATGCTAGTCTCCTGAGTGGCATGGGTGCTATTAGGAACCCCACTTTACAGATGAGAGATGAGCCCGAGATTATGCAACTGGCAAGTGGCAGAGCCAGAGCCTGGCATCCCACCTACCACACTGCACCTGTTCTTTTTGTCTTCCGATGAGAGGAGATGGTGGCTCAGTGCTTTTGCTGCGGTAGATGCGGTGAGACATGAGCTGACTTGGGATGCATGTTGGTAGGACTTCTTGACCACTTGGAAGTGGGGAGAAGGGGAGAAGAAAGACATTAGTCCCCAAAGAAGCTGGGTGCAGGATGGTGCCATTACCTGGCTTGGAGGATTACAGTAAGAGCGGGTGCTGGGGAGAACATCGAGAGTGATATTTTGAGCATGGTAATATGACACAGTATGGATGTCGAGGAGGCTCCTGAGTATAGGAGTCCAGAGATCAGGGAGCAGTCGGACCAGAGATACAGACTTTTGTACATATCGGTCATGGTATCTCCAATACCCAGGGAGAGAGGAGAGGAGAGAAAGTGGCTGAGGATGGAGACCCCGTGGTTCCTGAAACATTTAGCAGTCTGGCAGGAAAGGGAGAGCCAGCAAAGGAAATGGAGACAGAGGGGCCCCTGGGGCAGCAGGAAAGCCAGCAAAGTGTGGTGTCCTGGAAGCCCAGTGGGGAGGGACTTGAAGGAGGGGGTTGGGAGCTGTACCAGATGCCTGGTGAGTGTGACTGGGGAGTGAGTGGGATGGGAACGCTGCAAAACTATATTCAGAAAGATCCTAATTTGGTAAAGACAGTTTCCTCTCCCTGTGGAAAAAGCTCCTTTTCATTATGATTGTTAAATCTGTAGACCAGTTTTGATCCATGAACATGGTATATTTAGATATTAGGGAAGATGGGTGTGGATTAAGTTATTTTCAACCACCATCAAAGGGTGTTATGTTTTGTTCTGACAGACAGTTAAATTACTGGCAGCTCCTCTTGGTCTGCTCAGACTCAGTTTTAATCTTTGTTAGGGCTCATCTGTTTTGGTTTTGCCCTTTGAGGCTGGCCCTTACTCAAGGGCATGGTTCTTACTCTTAACACCTGGACTTTCTAGAGTCTTAAATGAATGCACCAGGTATTCAGCAAGGCTCCTCTCCTCTCCCCGGGCCAGATCTCAGAGGTCCCTCAGCCCTGCATGGCCTCCAGTGTCTCTGAGTAGCTGTCCACACCGCAGCTGCCGTGGAGTCTTGCCCTTCAACCAAGTACTCCCAGGGAACCCTCAAGCAGACTTCTGAGGCCTGCCTTCTGCACATCTTCCTTCTCTCTGGAATCCAGACCTGCAAATTCTGGCTCTTCTTTGGTTTTTGCCTTCTCCAGCCAGGGAGGCAGCCGTGCCCAGCTTGGGTGCAACTTCCCTGCACAATGGTCCAGAAAGCCAGGCAGACATAGGGCTCATCCTGTGGGTCCCCCCCCCCACCCCCCGCAGGACCATAGTCCTGAACTGCCTGTTGTCCAGTGCCCAAAAAGAGCAGCCTCAGATATTTTTGTCTAGTTTTATAGCTGTTTCTAGCAGGAGTGCAGGTCCAGGGCTAGTCCCTTCATTGTGGTTGGAAGCAGAGACTCCGATAGAAAGTTTATAGTTTCTTCCTATTCCCAGCACCAGACCATCACCCTTATTGGTGACAGCTGTATGTTTTATGTGATATGGAACGGTCCTTTTGGTTGAAATAAAATCAAGTGAGACAATCTGTCATCTGAAATGAACAAAGACCATTGCAAAGTCAGCAGTTATGCTTGTAGGCTGGTGTCTGGAGGGAACTCCCAGGAAAGGGCTCCCTGGGAATGCTCAATAGGACATTGTTGGACAGAGATCCATAGGACTGAGTATTGGGGTGCGCTTCCTGGGGGATGGGTGCAGGGCAAGGACTAGGGGAAACATGGCAGGGGGCCTGGGTGCAGCAATGCGGGCTGAGTTCCTCCTCCATCTTCCCCAGAGATGCATGGTCCCCTCAGGGTATCCGGGTGTAGGACAGCCCCCCTCTTCCATACAGCAAAGATTCTTTTCCGCTCTAGAAGAGCCACTGGCAGGTTCTGCCCAAGCCCCTGGGGTCCCCAGGAATGTATTTTCTGCTCGAAGGGACAGTGATTATCTTTTCTCTGACGGTGAATTGAATTGGGGCCCTTAGCTCTCTCTCCTGGGAGTCTGTTCACATAGGTGCATTTCCCCGTCCACCAATTTGGAACTCATGTTATGTGCTAGAGGGGGAAATTCTGTAGTTTTATGCCTTAATTGCCCTGGGTTAACAAATTCTGTTGCATCACTTCTGTCTGGGGGATTATTTATGTATTTGTCAACACATTCTATAACTTAGTTACTAAATTGCTCATGCAGCAAATTTTATTAAGCACCTAAGGTATGCCGGGCGTTGTGTTAGCTTCTGGAACCTCGGAAATGCACCCAGGCCATTTCAGAGAGATGGTGGCCCCCAAGATGTTCGGGACCAAGCACTCCTAAGCAGTCGGCTTTTTGGCCTCCTTGCCTTCTCCTGCATGTGCCAGTCAGGCTCAGGCTTTCCGGATACAAGGAGGTCACAGGCTCTCATGCATGGGGCTAATGTAATAGAGTCAGATGTTTTGAGTTTGCACCTTGCCTCGCCACAGACTTGCTGTGGGACCTTAAGCACGTACCTTCCCCTTTCTGGGCCTGGTTCCTCCTCTTCAGAATATCTGAAAATTCTGATTCAAAATATAAGCAAGAGGTGCAGAGACCTGGCCTAGTGCCTTCTGTGTCCGTGGATTAGTCATTGGGAAGATCGGTCGTAAAACTGCTCTTCGTAGTAAAACAGCATATGAAACAGTGACTTGATTTCTTTGTGTTAAAGGCACTTCGTACGTCTAGAAATATTATGAAAATCATCTTGGCCCCTGGGCAGAAGCTTCAGTTTTGTTTCTTCAGCAGCACTGTCAGCAGTCTCCTGCGTGTGACTCAACAGGGCCGGCGTGGGGGAGGCAGGCGGGGGTCTGGCCCACCCCACTAATCCACACTTTCTCTGGAATTCTCCCACTTGTTTACAGTCTGGGCAATTTGCCTCCTGCTGCTGCATGACTCAGACTCAGAGAGCTTCCAACCTCGCCCTGAGCCAGCAGTTCCCCTGAGTCAGAAGCTGGCCATTGTGTTCAGTTTCCTGGCACCTTCAGATAAAGTCCTCTGTCCCTGTCTCCTCTCCGGTCACCTTCAGGCAGCAGCGCCCCCGGCCCCACGTCCCTAGAGCACCCCGTGCCAAGGGCCCCCAGAGGTCACCGCCCCACTCTGGGACAGGATTTCCAGTTCCTCTTTTGGGTTCGTTTTGTAAGTTTCTCTCTCATCAGGGTCCGATCCCAACTTTACTGGCTGAAGCTGATACCGTGGGGGCCTCTGTCTGGGAATGAACACAAAATAACGAACACCAGGTTAGGCCTGCATCTTAGAAGGGGTCCACGACATGAGAGGGCCTGATGCCTAAACGCCGTCAGCCTCACGGTAAACCTGACCGTTCTGATTCACTTAAGACCCAGAACAACTGCTCCCTCCACCGTAAATAAATTTTAATTTAGAATAAAAGAAGAGAATTGCTTGCTGTGTATTTATTTTAGAATCCAGCCACCACTGCGTAATTCAGATTTGAGATAACGTTCTTTATTTTTTTAAATGCTTTATTTATTTTTGAAAGAGAGAGAGAGACAGCATGAGCAGGGGAGAGTCAGAGAGAGAGGGAGACACAGAATCCAAAGACAGGCTCCAGGCTCTGAGCTGTCAGCACAGAGCCCAACACGAGGCTCGAACCCACGAACTGTGAGATCATGACCCGAGCTGAAGTTGGACGCTTAACCCACTGAACCACCCAGGTGCCCCAAGATAACGTTCCTGAAAAAAACATTTCCTTCACATTAAAGCAGCAGATTGAATGTCCAGTAAGTCACAAATGCCCTTCTGAAAGCAGCTGCATGAGAGGGGCTCACCCAGAAAACATTGTTTTCTTCCTTCCGAGGCCGCCTTCAGCCCTTCAGCATCTCCCTCAGACCCTGGCACAGAATCGCCTCACCCCTCCCTCCTCCTCTTCCCCTCCTGCCCCATCCCTGTTCAAGCTGCCAGCCCACCAGACCCCTTCCACATTTAGTACGTCCCAGCTAACATAGTGTTTTTTAAGCTCAGTAATTGTTTAGAAAATTGTATAGAAATCATTCGAACCAGAAAACGGGAAGATTGTAAGTCATTGGCAGGCAGTAAGAAGCGAATTCAAATTCCGACGTTGGCCGGTGACATTTTCAGGCTCTCCTGGTTTAAAGTGATTCCAGAGCAACTTTATTTGAATAGTCTGTGTTGCACTCAAAGTAAATATTAATTCCATTATGCCATAAACTTTTATTTATCATGACAGCAAGTTATAAAGTTCCCTTACTAGAATACAGCTTCCAAATTGCATATCATAGCTGAGATACAGCGCGCACATTGGATGCTTGCAGCAATTACCACCATGCTTTATGCAAGTCGGTATTAAATGCACTTTCTAAATATGAGTCGCAGTCTGAGCTTATGCGGAAAATCTTCCATGGCTATTATCCAGGAGCCCAGAAATATGAGGAGAGGGTGACAAGTCACGGCGGGCAGGGGCCAGTCACCAGGATCAAAGTGCACCACGTCACCCGGCAGTAATTCATTTGAAGTGTTCTTTGCATATAAAGGGTCTGACTTTTTAAATTACATAAATTGCTCATTAGAAGCATTGTGTAATTGCTTTACTCTGTGGTATTGCGAGAAGTGTAGGTTTTAATTATTCTTTTTTGATTTGTAGTGTGTGTTGACTTGTTCAGGGTGATGGTTTGAAAATATGGACCTGCTTTAATAGTTGCACTAAGTGAAAATAGATGAGTCTGTTTATCAAATTCCTTGATTTTGCATTTGGGGAGCACAAAAGGGGTCTCAGGGTCTCTCAGCCCTTGTTGGTAACCGAAGGGTGTTGGCCAGATGGAGCCTAGGGAGACTCCTTCTAAGCCTGTAGGGGGCACTTTGGACTCTGCCTGACCCTTGGGTGACCCAAATGCAGGCTGGCAGTCCTTCGCCTGTGGATAGATTTCACGACATCTGCCTGTAAGTCCACACGCCTCTTGCTCCCAGTGTGGCCATGATGGGAAAAGCCAGAGCTCTTTTGTCATCTGTGGAGAGCGGGGCAGGGACAGTGGGTGCCCCTCGGAGGCCTGCTACAAGGCCACCGTTCTCTCCAGCCCCTTTTGCAAGGGCAGCCAGCACCACTGAGCCTTGCCAGCCCCGCCCGGAGCCGAGCTCTTCCCGCTCCGTGACAGGCTGCGGGCTTCCCGGCCCCTGGGCCCGGCCCCATGTCATCCAGCGCATGGAATTGATGAGTTGTGAGACTGGAGCCGTGGCTTCGGGGGTAAACTTCCAGGACCCGCTCTGGCTCATCTGCAGCCACTGATGAATAAAAACTTGATTAGGACGCCGGTCTTTGAAAGGCAGCTATTTTAGGACTCACTTTTGGAAAGGCAGGGATTTCTTTTTCCAAGATAAAATTATGCATTTGTCAATACAGCAAGAGCATCAACGGCTCCCTCTTGGGGGTCTCTTGCCTTAATTATTCTCCGTCAGAAAGCGTTTCTCTTTGAAGCCTGGCTGGCACTGGGCTTCAATGTGTCTGGCTCATTGAGAGATGCCAGCACGTCTCCTTTGTGGAGCAGCCCAGCGCTCAGCAACAAGAGAGGGCAGCCTTTGTGGATCTAGTCACCAAGCCCCTTGCTCATTTCTCCTCTGTTGTCGCCTGCTTTATGCATGCGCCATTCCCTTCCAGGCCAGGTTCCTGGGACATGAAAAATATACTAAATATGGGCTGCCACAGTAACTGTCATTAACCCACCACTAGTTGTGCCTTTATAAATTTTTACACACCGCTAAATTATAAATATGCAATACTGAGAGCCATGTATTACGTACCTATAACATCTGGAGTTTCGAGATCTATAATTCTGTGTGTAATTCGCTACAAATTGCGAGGGGTTAGGCGATCACCTGTTCCCTGGGTAGAGCCCACAGTGAGCGTCTCCCCCTGGGAGACCCTCAGAAGGGTCCTTCCTCCCCAGGGGAGCCCTCATGGGGGGCACCTCTCAGGTGTCGGCTTTCCCGCTTGGTGCCTTTTCCTGTGTTTGACGTTGATGTGGATTCGATAAACACAGGCTCGGTAGCGTCTGCCATTATTGAGAACTGTGCCAGACTCAAGATCTGCACTTGAATTCGTCTTTGAAGACCTGCATCATCTGTCGGGGAGATGGACCAATTACCAAGTACTGACAGTCCCTGGTGAATGAGGCCCAGAGAGAGGGTTACCCGGGTGCTTTCAGAGACTGGGATGACTTTGAACAAAGTCTGAGGCTCAGTTTCTTCCTGTGAGTAGAACATACCCGTTTCCCTCATGTGCTGTTGGGGGCATTATACAGGTTCCTGCATGTAAAAGCATTTATTTAGAGCAATGCCTGGTGCAAATTAAGGAAATGTTAACTATTATGACCACCTTTATTATTACTTGATTTCTTGCTATCTTATGCCCAAAATTAGTGGCTGAGATCATGGCAAGGACACTTTCTTCCTTGTTAAAGAGCATGGCCTTCAGCATTGCAAGGTTTGAATGAGACATTGTATGTTCTCCAACATGGAAGTGTATTTATTATCTTTGTTTTGATATCAAAAGCAATCTATTAAAAATGCAAGCATAAAAGCCTCCCCTAAATCCAGTGCAAACACACATTTTTGCACACACATATGAAAGTATCATTTTTATTCTATTTTTATTTTATTTTTAAAAGAGATTTCTTTAAAGTTTATTTTGAGAGAGAGAGAGGGGGGCAGAGAGAAAGGGAAAGAGAGAATCCCAAGCGAGCTCCATGCTGCCAGTGCAGAGTCCAACCTGGGGCTTGAACCCATGAACCACAAACCCCCCAGGCACCCCCAAAAGTATCCTTTTTAACCAGCACTCTACTGTGAACTTTATTTAAATCAATACAAATTTAAAAAATCAATACAAATAAATACCTTTTATGACCTGCATGGTAGGTGCATTGCAGGGACCTATTCTATTGTTAAATAGGTTGTTTCTAGATTGATTTCCTATCCATACTTCTAGGAATATCCTTGAACGTGGTTTTGTATGCTTGTCCAATTATTGCCTTAAGATAAATTTCTAGATGGGCATTGTGGATTAAAGGACTTTCATATTTTTAAAATTACGCATCTTTAAACTCCATGCAAACGTTGAAGGAATAATACACGATAAATAATTCAAAAGGTAGAAAAAGATACACAGTAAAAAGTAAGTTTACCTCCCGTTTCCCCTCCTCCTCTTCCTCCCCAGAGGCCGCCATGTTACCATTTTCTCATTGATCCTTCTGGAGGTGGATGCTTCTTGTCTTTACCTTTGTGCAAATGTAGGATACTTCGCACATGTATCACACCTTGCTTTTAAAATGAAACACTATGGCGTATAGATGGGTTTCTATTAGGACATGCAGAGCTGCCTGATTCTTAGTAAGAAGTACCACTGAGTAGCTACTCTGCATCCAGCATTGTTCTACGTGCCAAAGATACAGGCGCTCTTGTTGATACACATTGTAGAGAGGGGAGAAGGGCAATAAATAATGAAAACCTATATGATGGTGAGTATCATTTAAGAAAAATGAAACAGAGAAAAACCATGGGAAGCAGGCACAATCATAATCTGGGAGGTCAGAGAAGACTCCAGAGGAAGGGAAATGAGGGTCAGGAGCTGAAGGGTCCGGGAGCCCCGGGGAAATCTGGGGGAGAAGCTTTCCTGTTATGATAGCAAGTGAAAGGGCTTGAGTTGGGAGCTGGTTTTCAACAGAATGAATGTACCAAAGTTAATGGAACTGATACTCTGTTAATGGGTAGATGCTGAATTAAATTACATTCCAATGAACATTATATATTTGTCTCCTCACATCCTTACCAAAACGTCATGCTGTCATACTGTTTCGTGTGGCTGTCACACGTGTGAGTGGTTTTCCTGTGGTTGGACTTTGCATTTATCATATTGTTAAGAGGTTGAGCATTTTTTTCTATGACCTGTGTTTTCAAATATCTGTAAAATTGTATATTAGATTATTGGTCTTTTTCTTATTGGTTAGGAGAAGCTCTTTATATATTACGGAAATTGGCCTTTCTTCCATAATATGTATCACAAATAATTTCTAAGTTTTTTGATTAAAATTTTTTTTCTACCTGTTCAAAAGAAGTTTTAAGTAGTTCAATTTAACAGTTGTTTCTTTTACAGTTTCCAATGTGTGTGACATAGTGAAAGAAGCCTTTCTTACTCCAAAATTATACAAAAACCCACTTTATCCTAGTACTTTAATGGTTTCTTTCTGTTCTTAATTTAAATCTTTGACTAATCTGGAATTTATTAAAGTAGAAGAGGTAAGGTCAGTGTATAGTTTTTCCCCCTGGATAGCTATTCAAATGCCCCCAAACTATTTAGTGAATTAATCTACCTTTTTTAAATCTATTGATGGGCATGCGCCTTCTCTATTATATACTAATTCCCAATTGCATTTTGATCTACTTTTGACCATTCCATGTTTTGTTTCCATGATTTGTCTGCTCACGCTCTACTGCTGCACTCTCTTTGTTATTTTGTTTATAGAGAATACATTTCCATACACGTGGAATGAATCTACTTTTATTACTCCTCTTTTCCAGAATATTCTTGGCTACTCTTGCTTGTTCATTTTTCTAACGAAATTTAGAATCAGTGCCCAGACCTAAACGTAAACCCTGGCTGGTATTTTTATTGTAGTCTTACTCTTACCCCACCCTGAAACTGGCAGCCACTGATCTGATCTCCATCTTCATGGTTGTGTTCTTTCCACAGTGTCTTATAAATGGAATCATACAGTGTGCAACCTTTGAGACTGGCTTCTTTCATTCAGCTGAATGCCTTTGTGATTCGTCCAAGTTGTTAGGCTCAGTAGTATTCCACTGTGTGGATATACTACCACTCACCTACTCGTTCACTGAATAAACTTATTTTGGGTGATTATGAATAGAGCTGCTACAAACATTTGTGTATAGGTTTTGGTGTGAAATGAGTTTTTATTTCTCCATGGTAAATACTCGGGAGTGGGATTGTTGTGTCATATGGTAAATATTTGACTAATCTTATTTTTATTGTCTTGAATTTTGGTGTTTTTAATGAGCTCTTCTGACAGATGTAGACTGGCATTCCATTATGGTTTTAATTTGTATTTCTTTAAGGGCCAGTAATGTTTAACAACTTTTCATGTGCTTACTTTCCATTCCTATATCCTCTTTAAATGAAGTGTCTAAGGTTTTCTGCCCATTAAAAAAAAAACACCTTTTTTTTCTATTGAGTCATAAATGTGATTTGCCAATTCTTTTTCCCAGACTATAGCTTGACTTTTCACTATCTTGAGGGTGCCTTTCACAGAATGAAAATCCTTAAAACTTCGAGGCAGTCCAATTTATCGATTTTTAATGTTTATTTATATTTGAGAGAGAGAGAGAGAGGGAGAGACAGAATGCAAAATGCAAGCAGGGAAGGGACAGAGAGAAATGGAGACAAAATCCAAAGAAGGCTCCAGGCTCTGAGATGTCAGCACACAGCCCAACACAGGGCTCAAACTCAGTGAACTGTGAGATCATGACCTGAGCTGAAGTCAGACACTTAACCATCTGAGCGCCCCCAGGAACCCCCAGTTTATCAATTTTTAAAAAGGATCTTGCTTTTGGAGTTATGTCAAGGAAATCTTTGCTTAGCCCCAGATCATGATTATTTTCCAATTTCTTTCTAAAACTTGTATGATTTTTAAAATTACATTTGGATATATGACCTCTTTTGAAGGTTTAGGTGAAGATTCTTTTTCTTTCCTTTTGTTGCATATGGATGACCAGTTGTTACATGACCACTTATTTAAAAAAAAATGATCCTTTTTTTAAATTGCCTTTGCACCTTTGCCAAGTCAATGATGGTCTATTTCTGGACTTTACATCCTCTCCATTGACCTATATGTTTGTCTCTTCACCAGTATACAGTGTCTTGATTACATGGCTTATAATAAGCCTTTGAATTGTGTGATAAAATTTCCCCAACTTGTTTGCTTTTTCAAAACTATTTTGGCTATCCTATTCCCTTTGCCTTTTGATAGGAATTTATGAATCAGCTTGTCTATAGCTATAAAAATTCCTGCTAGATTTTGACTGGTATTGCATTAAATCTATGTATTGCCTTGGGGAGAACTTTACTATGTTGAATCTTCTAATCCATGACTGTGATAGATATCTCCACTTATTTAGGTCTGGTTTGATTTATTTCACTAGTATTTTGTAGTTTTAAGTACACAGATTCTTTTTAAAAATTTTGTCAGGTTAATACCTAAGTATTTAAAATTTGGAGATCTATTGTACATGGTATTTAAGCTTGTTTGTTTCTAATTGTTCATTGCTAGTGTACAGAAATACAACCGATTCTGTGTGTGTGTGTGTGTGTGTGTGTGTGTGTGTTGACCTTGTACCTGTAACCTAGCTAAGCTCACCTGAGATCTAAGAGTATTAATTTGGGTGATAGATTTCTTGGAAATTTCTAAATCGACAATCATGTTTGAAAATAATGACCATTTTACTTCTTCTTTCCCAATTTACATAACTTTTATTTCTTTTTCTTGCTTTATTGCATTGGCTAGGACTTCCATATAATGCTGAGTAGGAGTTTTGAGAGTTGTGAGAGTCCTTGACCTGAACCAGTCTTAGAGGGAAAGTTTTCAGTCTTTCAGCATTAAGGATAATGTTAGCTGTGGGTTTGTTTGTTTGTTTACAACTGCCTTTCATTTGGAGAGGAAGTTCCTTTCTATTCCTATTTGGCTGAGACATTTTTTATGAATGGATGAAGAATTTTGTCAAATGTTCTTTCTGTATCAATTGATATAATCATATGGATTTGCTTCTTTAAACTGTTAATATGGTGGATTACATTGTTTCATGTGTATTGAACCAGCTTTACATTCCCAGGATAAAATCCAGTGGGTCATAGTATACTACTCTATTTATATATTGCTGAATTTCATTTTATAATATTCTGTTGAGGATTTTTACATCCATATTCCAGAGGCATACTGATCTGTAATTTTCTTTTGTTGTACTATCTTTGTCTGGTTTTGGTATCAAAGTAATGCTGGTCCCATAAAATGAATCCAGAGGAATGTTCTCTTCTGTTTTCTGGAAGAGATAGTGAAGAATCAGGATTTTGGTTTTTTTGTTTGTTTTGCTTTGTTTTAACATTTGGTAGAATTTGCCAGTGAAGCCATCTGGGCCTACAGAATTCTTTTTTCAGAAGGTTTTAAATTACCAGTTCAACTTATTTGATGATTATAGAACTATTCAGTTACCTATTTCTTTTTGAGAGAATTTTGTCAGTTTGTAGTTTTCAAGAAATTGGGTCATTTCACCTAAGTTATTGAATTTATGTATGCAGAGTTCTTAGTTGTTTTTATTACTTTTTTCATGTCTGTGAGGTCTGTAGTGATAACTCTTTTCTCATTCCTGTGTCTTTGTTCTTTTTTCTTTGTTAATTGTTGGTCTTTCTTTTACTTATTTTTCAGTTAACCAGCTTTTGCTTTCGTTTATTTTCTCTATTGTTTTTCTGCTTGCATTTTTTTGTCAATCCATGCTTGTATTTATTATCTTTTTCTTTTGGCCTACTTTAGGCTTAATTTGCCCTGATTTTGCTAGTTTCTTAAGGTAGAGGCTTATATTACTGATTTGAGACCTTTTTCTTTTTTTCCTACTATAAGCATTTAATGCTATGAATTTTTTTAAGTACTGCTTTAGCTGCATCTACAAGTTTTGATATGCTATATTTTAATAGTTTATGTATTTGGATATATTTTCTAATGTATTATGAGTCCCCTTGAGACTTTCTCATCCATCTATGAGCTATTTAAAAGATTTGTCTCTTTAATTTCCAGATATTTGCAGATGTTCCTATTAGCTTTCTGTTATTGACTTCTGGTTTAAGTCCATTGTCATCAGGGAACATACTTCATATTATTTCAATTCTTTTACATTTTAAGATTTGTTTTGTGACAAATTATATGGTATTTATTGGTGAATGTTCCATGAACACTTATAAAGAATGTATTCTGCTGTTGGTGAGTGGAATGTTCTATAAATATCAATTAGATTCAGTTGGTTCGTGGTGTAATTCAGTTTTGATTAATGTCCTTGCTGATTTTCTGTCTACTTATTCTGTTTATTACTGAGAGAAAAGTATTAAAGCCTCCAACTGGAGTTGTGGGTTTTTCTGTTTTTCCCTTCAGTCCTTTTGAGTTTGCTTCATGTATTTTGAAGCTTTTTTGTTAGGTTCATGCACATTTAGGTTTGTTATGTCTTGGTTCTTCATTATATTTTCTATTTATTTTCTGAGACTCTTTATGTTTACATATTAAAAGAGTGTTTTACCCTTACTTCCTGAAATGTTTTTTTATTTAAAATTTTTTTTAAAAATCTTTATTTATTTTTGAGAGAGACAGATAGAATGTGAGTGAGGGAGGAACAGAGAGAGAGGAAGACACAGACTCCAAAGCAGGCTCCAGGCTTTGAGCTGTCAGCATAGAGCTTGATGTGGGACTGGAACTCACCAACTGTGGGTTTATGACCTGAGCCCAAGTTGGATGCTTAACTGACTGAGCCACCCAGGTGCCCCTGGAATATTTTTATAATAATTGATTTTAAGTCTTGGTCAGGTGATTCCAATGGTTATATATCTTTTCCATGAAAGCTGAAATTTTTTAGTTCTTAGTCTCCCACATGCAGTTTTCTGGACCAGGCTGTGAGTTCTGACAGTTCTCTGCTACCTGTCTATGAATCCTGTTTCCGGTGTTCCAAACACAAGCTAGTAGGTTTTGTGCCTCAGGGCATATACTCTTTGCTGTGTTGAGCTATGCTCTGCAGGCTTTGCCTGATATTTGGGTATAGACATTCACTTTGGGCATCTTCCCATACTGTGGTTAGGACTTACTGCATTCTTCAGACACTGTTGTATGAGAGTAGAGAGATTTTTCTGGCTATCAAGCCTAGAGTTGGTATTTGTCTTGTTCTCTTTAGTGTTTGGGAGTGATTTCCTAGAAAAAGAGGGGATGACATCATATTTACTCTACTGTATTACAAGGAGAGTTTGGGTAGGTTTATTTTGATACATATCAAAATATGTATCAGTTTTTGATATATACTATCAGATTGCCCCCAAGAATCTTAGATGTCCTTAAAATTGTATCTACAAATTTAACTTGATATATACGAGGGAAGAAGTATGTGGGGGAGACAATATATGATAAAGCAGGAAGACAGGCTGGGATGGTGAGCTACTCAGTTGTAGCTGTTCATCATCTTTGGGTAGGCAGTTAGGAAGCAGGGCAGGGAGTCATGTGAGGGCAGAAGGAGCTGTCAGAGGTACTAAAGGATCACTTCATTAAAGAATTACATGTTCTGAAGGCATTTTCAATGTCAGGAATCTGAACTCCCACTCCAGGCAGGCCGAGCAGCCCATCCCAATTTTCCCAAGAAGTAGGTATTTGCAATGAGTGGAAGCATATTCCCTTGGGAGGATCTAGGGCTGAACAGCTCAGTTCCTGGCAAGTTCTCACAGAGACCTGAAGTCAGACTTCCAGCTCCTTGTATCCCTTGGTGTTATTCTTTAGTTAGGAGCCCCATGAGTCTCCACCCCTCCACAGGTGTGGCAGCTGTTCCACTACATCCGTGTGCCAGTTCTGGAGAGGACGGCAGTCCCTGGGGCTGTGTGGACACAACCTGCCTGGGTCAAAAACCATAGCTCCCACTGCCAGACAGGGATGGAGTCCTAGGGGGCTGGTCTGTGCCCAGCAGAGGTGAGTCTGCGGCGCTGTCCGTGGTGCTGTCCGTGGTGCTGTCCGTGGTGCTGTCCGTGGTGCTGTCCGTGGTGCTGTCCATAGTCCTCAACCACTGTCTCCAGATAGGGCTTTGTTGCTTCTTTTAATTATGGAACCTCGGTGTCTTTTTAAGTGTAGGATCCCAGTAATTCTCAAGTGAATGTGTCAGTAGGCTGTGATGGTGGAGAAAAGGAAAGCAGAGGAAGATATCTGTGCTCTTACATCATATAAGAAATGGAATTGTGACTTAGGTTTCACAATTTAGGTAACCGATTCCATGTGCTATCGATGAATCTTTCATGTTTCTGACAGTTATAGATTTCTGCCTCTGGAATATAACTCCCCTGCCCCCAATTCTATATTTATGGGGTTGAGCTTCAGGCAGAAAGCCTAAAGTACTCTGTTGTACATCTGAGATCTAATAGTAACAGCCTCTGACCCCCAGGGAACCTGCTCTCCTTCCAAGTCTCAGAGAAAATCCCTAAGTTTTAATCATCCCGAAACTCTCTGGCTGAAGGGCAGACACAACCCTGAGACATCCACAAGATGTATGATTAGATTCAGAGAAAGAGAGGCCAGGGGTGAGGATGTTGAAGGGGTTTTGGGCCTGCAGGTCACTGATGGGTGTCAGCAAGCACAAAGAGTGAATGAGAACATGCTCAAAGGTTCAATTTCATTGCTCCTTCTCTTGCAAAGCAATTGTCAGCTGTTGACCTTCAGAGCAGGGCTGGGGCTGAGGTTCATGTTGGATATCTATCCACACACCTAAGGACTCTGAGCCACCCAAGAGGGGGACGTTCAGGGCTTGGAGCCACAGACATTTTTCACTGTTGTCAGTTCAAGACACTTCTCTGTGTTTGAAGTGTAGGGTTTGGCCTGGGCCCGTGTGTTGGGAAGGCAGAATTTGGTTCTGTTTTTCTTTTCTGTGTAAAGCACTTGAGACATAGAAGCCAAGGGGGAGGATGGTTGCATTCTTCACTTCTTTCTGTCAGTGTGGATCAGTTCAATAGTTCAGAGCAGGCCTTGGGAAGGAAGCAAACAGATCTGGCTCTGACCCTGGCTTATCACTTCTTATCTGGGTCAACTTGGAAAACTAGAGAAAGCTTTTCTGAACATTGAATGCCTTTCCTGCCAGATGTGGGCAGTCTACTCCTTAGGATGTGGATTTACTTCTGAGGGCTGCCATAACAAATTACCATGAACTGGGGGCTTTAAAACAACAGAAACTTATTCTCTTGGGGTTCTGGAGGCCAGAAGTCCAAATCAAGGTTCAACAAGACCATGCTCTCTGAAGGTTCTAGGACAGGCCCCTTTCTTGTCTTTACCAGATTGGCTTATAGACAAATCACTCTACTTTCTGTCTTTGTCACCACATGGCTTTTTCCTGTGTGTTTCTCTCATTACATTGTCTCCTCCTTTGTGTCTTTACATGGCCTTCTTTTTTTCTTTTTTAATATTTTTATTTATTTCTAGGAGAGAGAGAGAGAGAGAGAGAGAGAGAGAGCGAGCAGGGGAGGGTCAGAGAGAGAGGGAGATACAGACTCTGAAATAGGCTCCAGGCTCCGAGCTGGCAGTCAGCACAGAGCCTGATGCGGGGCTCGAACCCACAAACCGTAAGAGCATGACCTAAGTGAAAGTCGGACACTTAACCGACTAAGCCACCCAGGCGCCCCATACATGGGCTACTAATGACACTGGTCCTTGGACTTAAGGCCCACTCTATGCTCATAGGACTTCATCTTAACTAATTATATCTACAAGGACCCTATTTCCAAATAAAGTCATAGTAGAGGTTCAGGGTGGACATAAATTTGGGGGAGATGCTATTCAACCCAGTATACATACTTTAAAGATTTAATGAGATAACACATGCAAAGTATTTAGCATAATGTCTGAACACAGTAAGTGCTTAATAAATGGTATCTATTGTTACTTATACCATGTATACAGCACTTACTGGATGGCTTTACTATTACTTCTAGTATCAATAACAATTCTGTTAATTCATTTAGTCACAGGCCTTTCTATAGCAGACATTATGCTTGCTTGGCTGAAGGATGCAGACATGAAAGGCATAGCCTGCTGGTTTCAAGAAGCTCCCATTCCCAGAAGAGGCATACATATGCCTGTAGCAAGAACTGCAGTGGAGAAGGGTGTGTGCACCAGGAAGGCAGGATAGAAGCTACTTTCAGGCCCCCTTAGGGAATCAGAGAAATTCTCAGAGGCATTTGCGACCAGACTCACAGTAGTAAGGGTTGTTCCCAAACCACTGGAGGAGCAGTAGCCTGTGAAAGCTGGGAGAAGGGAAAGAGCATCATCATTTGTTCATTTGGCTGTAGCATGGGGCTCCAACTGCGGCAGATTCTGTCCTGTCCCTGGGTTCATGAGGAGTGGAAGAGAAACATGTGACAGATGTGTGGACCTCAGTCCTGGGACCAAACCTGCACCTTCCATGGGGAGCACGGTCCTTCCTCTCCTTTCACCTGGGACCAAGCCTGTGGGAAGGGAAGCAGCCCCTTGCTGAAGGCACAGGACAGGGACAGGGAGGCCTCAGATTGGCAAGGGATAGGAACAGACTTGCAGGAGTAGAAGGGAGGTCCAGGTGGACTCGTAAGGTGGTGCTTGGCCCAAGGAAGCTGAGCTCAGAGCAGCCGTTCACCCTGCTCACCCTGCCTCAGCCTGGAGCCCAGAACCTTGGAGCTGCCTAGGTCAGCTTGAAAGGATGAAGGATCTCAGATGGATCTGTGTGACCTTTCAGAGGTTAATTACCCTCTCTGTAGGAACATGTCCACATCCGCACAATGGGAACAACATGAGCATCAGCTTGAGGGTTACATAGATGAAAACACGTACACCACTCAGAACAGTGCCTGGCACTCACCGAACCTGTCCACAGCTTCGCTCATATTGCCATCTGGTAGACTGCTCAGTCAAAGGGGCTTTTAAATGAGTTGAAAGAGCTCTTTGTTGGTGTCTCTTAATCATGCTTTCAAAACCAGGAGGTGGAGGAGACCGCAAAGGCCTGAAAGCAGTTGAGCAGAATGGCATCCATGAGGCAGGTGTCACATCTGAGCCTGCACTCTCACTCGATGACAGGTTGGCTGAGAACCTCTCCTGGGTGGTCAACCAGTATATCCTGAATGGAGCACAATATTGCACAACTTAACCATGAGGCAGAGGGCAGCGGGGTTCACAACTCTTTTTGGGAATATTTACGAGAGACACTGAACATAGGTTACAGAAGAACACATTGTGACCAGAGCTAAGTTTTATTGATTTTTCTCTGTTTCTGCCCAGTCTTGGACACATTTCTTGATCTTTTTTAAAGCCCTGGGAAGAGGCAAATGCTCTCCTCATGGAGGCCATTTCTTGAGGAGGCCCTGCTGGCTGCTGGGCCACCTGCCTGGCATGGGGTGGGAGGAAGCACTGGTTGATGGGCAGGCATGTGGAGCTTGCGTGCTTCAAAGGGAAAGGAAGCACATGCACAGCACCATCAGAGCCCAGTGCTCCTGGGCAGTGTCAAGGGGCCCCTTTACCTGGCTTGGAATGTACCGCTGTTCAAAGAACAAACCGTATTCCTTCCAATAAGGCAGAACTTGCACAGCAGTGATTCAGGAAGCATAACATCTTGCTCCTGTTGAGTGGGTTGGTAAAGGCTTCACTGGGGGATGTGAACTTTGCCACTGACATCCTGGCTGGGAGCCTCCCATGGGGGGGTCATCGGTACACCCTGAACGAAATGTAACACTGGGCAAACTTAATGGGGAGGGGGGCAGTGAGTTTCATGACCATTTTAGGGGGATATTTATGAGAGACACTTACTTTGGTTAAAGAAAAATGTAATGTGACCAGAGCTAAGTATTATTGATTTTTCTCCTCCATTTTGGTATTAAATGAATCACAGCTAGTGCAAGCTCTGACTGTATTAATGGGGTTTCCTTCGATGACTGCTCAGCCGAGAGAGCTACCAAATTGGAATTCCATGGGAGAGGATTATTGGATGTGACAAATAGGAGAGGAGGAATGCTTTTCCTCTGCTATTTTGGGGGATTACATAGTGTTGTTAAAAGGGAGAACCCCTCTCTTCTCTGCTATTGTGCAGTGACCCCACCTGCTACCAATGAAGGCCAGCCCTTAGGCACAGAGTGCATTACCTGCATCCCTAGATCCCAGCACAGCACCTGGAGTAGGTAGGTGTGTTGGAAAGCATTGATTGAGTGAGTGAATGAATGGTGACTGGTGAAGACTGGTCAGGAAAACTAGGAAAGATGAGACAGCACAAAGCCATGTGTGTTGGATGGGTGGAAATGAATAGCTGAAGAGACTCAAAGGCATTATTGAATCACAGGCAAGTTTGATTCTTTAAATTAGTCAGTCAAAGAATATGTCTGGGGGTGGGGCTCCTTGTACCAAGTACATTTTTCTGTCTTCTTGGAATCTACATTGCAGTGGGGAAGGCAGACGTTGAGCAGTAACAATTCATTACTCAAGTACAATTGCGGTGGGCACATGGAAAGAGAAGTTGCAAAAACATGACAACCTAATGTGGTGCAGTGTGGAGGGAAGGCTTATCCAAGGAAGTGACATGAAGATCTGTAGACAGCAAAGAGGGAAAATATAATGGGCACCACCTACACATATTCATCCAGCAAATAATTATTGAGTACCCATTATGTCTCAGGCATGTTCCAAGTGCTGGGGACATTCACCAGTGAGCAAAATCAGGTCCTTGTCCTCAATAAGCTTGAAACAAACTGCAAAGTTTTGGGTATCTTTGGCAAGCAGGTGATATTTTTAATGCTGCACTAAATCTTATCTTTCGACATTTTGTTTTGTATGATTCTATGGCTGCTGACATAGGGAAATGCAATTCAGTTGTGTATATTATATTATTTATATCTGACTAAACTCTTTCATTCAATCTAATAACTAAAATGTAGAATCTTTTGTATTTTTTCATATATGTGTACAGAATCATGTCATCTGCAAATAATGAATGTTTTATTCCTTCCTTTCTGATCTTGATACCTTTGATTTTTTTTCCCCTGCCTTATTATGCTGGCTAGCACCTCCAGTATCATATCAAAGAGAAATCATGATTGCAGACACCCTTGTCTTGCTGATATCAGAGGGAAATTTTTCAATAATTCATCTTTAATTATAATATTTGCTCTAAAGTTTTGAAATACAGTCTTTATCAGATTAAGGAAGTTCTCCAGTTTGCTGAGAGATTTTGTTTATTGTAAATGAGTATTGTTATCTATTCCATGTGACTGAAAACCTTTTCTGATCTTTTTTGATTAAGATAGAAAGGAACACAGTCACCAATTCAGTCACCCTGTGGCATGTTTCTGAGGCCACAGTAATCTGTTCTAGGAAAGGCATCTGAAATGATAGCTGTGGATCAACTGGGGCTGCTACTCAGTTGAGTTTGCAGTAGACTGTGGTCATAGTTCAGGATCATCTGGTTTCTGCAGGAGATACACTGCTGAATTAAGGAACGACATAAAGATGGGGTGCCTGGGTGGCTCAGTCAGTAAAGAGTTCAACTTTGGCTCAGGTCATGATCTTGCGGTTCTTGAGTTCAAGCTCCACATAGGGCTCCATGCTGACAGCTCAGAGCCTGGAGCCTGCTTTGGGTTCTGTGTCTCCCTCTCCCTCTGCTCCTCCCCTGATCATGCTCCATCTCTGTCTCTCTCTTTCAAGAATAAACATTAAAAATTTTTTCTAGAAATGTAACAACATAAAGGAGACCTCTACCCCTGCTTCCTTTAGATCCTTAAGGGTGACACTTGTCTCCACCATCCCCTGAGGATGTAATATTGCTCTTGGTTTGCTGTCTTAGCTAGCATGAGGAGGGGGATAGTTTCAGAGACTTCCACTTGGCCTTCCCCCATTGTACTTCAGAGACCAAGGGCCCACTGTGGGGCTACACCAACTGCCAATTAGGTTAATCCTAATTACACATTTGAGGATGGGGGAAATGACCGTCATAGACCTACTTTGGATGGACTTTGAGTCTAATGTCAGGGGGAACATGATGACCCTTGGGGTCTCTGAGTCTCAATATGAACTCAGACTCTGTGTCCAGCAATAGTCCTCAAACTTCTGGCTATACACAATGAAAGCACAGGTAATTCTAAAAATGACAGTAGGAAGGACTGGGCAGTCATCCCAGTATATATACTTGCTATGGATTGGCAGGGTCTGTTTTCTTGGGTACCTGGCCATCTCTTCTTCCACTGGGTTCCAGGTATAAAATCTTGCTCAGGTCTACAGACTTTGTAAGGGATTATGACTTTTTATAGGGGTAATTGCCCTGTCTTGAGCTCCCCAGGCATCCATCACTGAGTTCTTCTGTTGAACAGCCTTGCCAGCCTCCCCTCTCTCTTGCCCCATGTTTTAATGACCTTCTCTGTAATTCCCTGCAGATCTGTGGCTGTTACTCTGATCTTCAATAATGGTGACCCATGGCTTCTGTGGTTAAGCATTGCCACCTCTACTGCTTTGATATCATATCACCCACCCCATTGCTGTCAGCAATCCAAATTCTCCATCAGCCTCTCCTTCTTTCAGCCCCCCAGTCCTGGTCTACAGAGGAGTCATGGCCACCGCTGAACTTTGTAGTAATGCCAGGCCTCTCTCACTGGCACATCCTTATGACCTTAGAGTACAGCGTGTCCTCTGGTCCTTCCCATGGAACCTCCTCATCAGCAGACGTTCTGGCCATCGTGGTAGGTCTGTTCTAGCATGTCTGCTTCCCGGGCTCTTTTATTCCTTCCTCTGCCATTGACCAGGGCATTCCTGGCACTTAGACTTTTCTTTTTGCAAATTTTTAGGAGCCATTCCAGGAGAGAGTCTACACCATCTCTGATGGCCTTTACCAGTGTGTTAGATCTCAGGAGAGAGCCCCTAGGTCTGCACGCTGTTCATTATCCTACTTTATGGTCAGGCCTCTTTGAGCAAGCACCCTCAGAATCCATCCACCATGTCTTTCCTCCTTCCCTCCAGTACTTCTTGGCCAGGACTTGCAGTAAATTTGGGGACAATCTCTGTCCTTCCTTATTAGGCCAGCACATCCACCCTGGCTTCTGCCACTCCTTACCCTAGTTGTAGGTCCAATAGTACGTGTACTGAGAACATATCCTGAGTTGAGGGCTCTGCATTGTTTTTCCAGCAAGAGGAGAGCCCTGGCTCTGCCCAGGGAAGGGTGGGCACTCCTACAGGCTTGGAAGATTCCAGGTTGTCTTGGGGAATCAAAATCTTTGGGGAGATCTCCCCGGATGCCCCCATCCCATGTGTCAGAGTTCCCAATTTTCCCAGCTTGGTCCCTGAGCCTGGCATAACAAACATGCATTGGCTGAGCACCTAATCTGTTCTGGGGTTCAGTTACTCACCTGTTAGATCCTTAGCTCAGTCTGCCCTGCAGCCAGAAGACTGTCCAGCCTTTATACCTAGCTTTCAATTGCCTATTACCTGCCCTCAGCTTTTCATGGTCTTCCTCCAAATCAAGGGTCAGCAAGTTTTTTCTTAAAGGGACAGATAGTAAATATTTTAGGCCTCTAGACCACACAGTGGGTCTCTGCTGCAGCTCCTCAATTCTGCTTTTGTGAAAGCAACCATAAACGAATGGGCATGGCTGTGTGCCAATAAAACTTTATTTACAAAAACAGGTGGCTGCCTACAGGCAGTTGTTTGCCCACCTCTGTCACAGAGCATCTGTGTCAATAGCCGCACAATCTTATCGTCCCGACTGGAATGCTTCAGCACTGCTGGGGGAAATGTCAAACGGTACAGCCACTTTGTATTGCTTTCTGAGTCACTTAGCTATTTGCATTTTTCTAGCCACTTCATCCATTTCACCTCAGTTTTCAAACTCGCTGGCAAAAAATGTGTTTAATGGCATTCTCTTGTGTGCCTGTTTTGTTCCTAATATTGTTTCAATGTACTTTCCCTCTTTTCCTCTTGATAATTGCCAGAGGTTTGTCAATATTAGACTTTTCAAGGAATCACCTTTTGATTTCAACGATCCCCTCCTATTGTATATTCATTTCCATGTCATAAATCCCAGATCTGCTTTGTAGTATTTTCTTCTTCCGACTTTCTTTGTGTTGATTTTTTTTCTCTTTGTGTTCACTCCTTTCTCCCCTATTACTTAATGCATTATTTTCACCCGTTCTTCCTCTTTAAAAAAATAACCCTTAATGTTATGAATTTTTTCCTCCAAGTGCTATTTTACGTGTATCCACATGTTTTGATCAGTAGTGTACCTGCTGGCACTTAATTCAGTGTATTTTATGATTTTCACTTTTATTTCTTCCGTAAGACTCATGGCTGGTTTGGAGTATTTTAAAGTTTCCAGATACATGGGGAGGGTGAAGATTCCTGTAATATTCTACCTGGAAAACTCTTCCTCCATAAATCCACGTGGTTTGTTCCCCCACCCGCTTCAGACCTTTGCTCCATGTTCATCTTCTCAGGAATTGGTGTATATCTCCTTGAATTGAATCCTTCATCAATATGTAGTGATTCTCTTTATCGCCAGTAATAAAAAGGTCTTAAAGTCTATTTTATCCATTTTATTGATTAGTATTTGGTGGATCTCTTTCCATCTTTTTACTTTGAAGAGTTCACTTCCTTATGTTTTAGCTATGCCAGGTTTAAATAGCATATCGCAAGGTATTTATTTTTAGTCCATGCTGGCAATCTCTTCTTTGAACTTGAAAATTGAGTCTGTTTATGTTGGCTGTAATTATTGATCAGTTTGAACTTATGTTTACCATCTAGTACATTCCAGTTGTTCTGAGGGTTTGTGTGTATGTGTGTGTTTCTTTTTTTTTTTTTTAATAGTTTATTGTCAAGTTGGTTCAGTGTCCCTCCTCATCAGGGAAATGTGTGTATTTCTTTTAATTCTCCTTTTTGCCATGTTTTCAATTGATTGAGCTTTGTGTTTTCCCCTTTTCTGTCTTTGAAAAGATCCATGGTTTGGAAGTTGTATCCTTTATTTCTGTAATGGTTACCTTACACATTTAACAGAGATATTTGACCTACCAGAGTCTGAAGGCAATCAATAGTTTGACCATCCTCTCAAACAACACAAGAAATGCAAGGAACTTGACCATGACTAACCCCTACCCACACCCTCCTCATCCACCTAATATGTTCTTGCCATGAAGGTGTTGAGCGTATCTGGGTCATTTTATACCCCACAAGATAGACATCATTGACCTTATCATTTACACAGCTAATATTTTCATTCTTTGCTTCAACAGATGCGTATTGAACACTATGCACCAGGCACTATTCTAGGCGCTTGGGATGCATGGTGGCTGGAGCAGAGGAAGGTTCTCACCCTCATGGGCTTTGCATTCCAGCTGGAGGGATGGCAGCTTCTAAACCGGAAACATAATCCATGTGATTCAATTATGCAAGAGGTTAGAAAGGGATAACTACCCTGGGAAAATGGAAGAACGGGATGAGGGAGAGGAAGGGCAAAGCGCAGGTGTCTAGGGGTTGGGGGGGGGGTCAGCGCTGGCCTCCAGGAGGCAGAGAGATCGGAGTGAAGGCTGCGGGGCCGAGGGAGGCAGACGTGCCCACCGGAGGAGGAGTACCGTGGAAGTGGTGAAGTGGGAGCACGCGTGGTGTGTTCAGTGGCAGCAGGGAGACCACCGGGGCTGGGCAGAGTGAGTGAGGAGAGCAGAGCAGAGCAGAGAGGGGTGGAGGGCCGGGTCCCACGGGCCCTTGTGGGCTGTGCAGTGCAGGGGCTTTGGCTTCTACCCCGAGTGCAGAGCCACTGGCGGGATCCAAGCTAACCGCAGCGGGTCTGCCGTGTATTTAAAGGTTCCCTCCTGAAGGCGCTCTCCCGCCGGTATGTTGACAGCAGCCTGTGCGGGAGAAAGAAGGATGGGAGTAGGGTGTGTTAGCTTAGACTGCTGTAGCAAAGGGCCATAGATGGGATGGATTCTAAATTTTAAATAAACTCTTCTCAGTCGTGGAGGCTGGAGGTCCGTGATCAATATTATTATCATGGTCTGGTGAGACCATGGTCATGGTTCTGGTGAGAATGTTCTTGCAGGTTGAGGACCGCTGACTCCCACTGTATCCTCACATGGTGGGAGTAGGGAGGGGGCTCTCTGGGGTCCCTTAATAAAGACATGTGTCCTGTTCACGAGGGCTTGGCTCTTATGACCTCATCACCTCCCAGAGACCCCATCTCCAACTGCCATCAGGTTGGGGGTGAGGATCCCAACATACGAATGGGGGGCACAAACATTCAGCCTGCTGCATGGGGGGGGGCACTTAGGAGGTTAATGTAATAATCCAGGCAAGAGATAGATGGCAGTGACTGGGGCCAGGGTGTAGCCAGGTGGGGCAGAGAAGGGGTCCGATGCTGGGTTTAATCTGAAGGTGGCATAAAAGGGTTTCTTCATGGATCAGGTGTGGGGTAGAGTCAGGTATATCTCAGAGGGTTTTGTCCTGAGCAGTTAGGAGATGGAGTGCCCATCCGCTCAGATGGGAAAGCTGCAGGAGGAGCAGATGTGGGGAAAAGAATGGCTGTTTCATTTTACTTTATTTTATTTTATTTTATTTTATTTTAAATGTTTTATTTATTTCTAGGCACAAGAGAGAGATAGCGTGAGCAGGGGAGGGTCAGAGAGAGAGGGAGACATAGACTCTGAAACAGTCTCCAGGCCCTGAGCTGGCAGTCAGCACAGAGCCCAACGTGGGGCTCGAACCCACGAACCATGAGATCATGACCTAAGTGAAAGTCGGACGCTTAACCGACTAAGCCACCCAGGCGCCCCATGGCTGTTTCATTTTAGACACACTGAACTTGACATGTCTTGAAATTCACCTAGGCTGTTGGATACCCAAGTCTGGGGTTTCAAAGGCAGATCCAGGCATTGTTGTTGGCCTGAATATTGTACAATTTTAAGGGCCTTCTTTAAGAAGAAAATGCAAAATTTTATAAAAAGCAGATACCAGGGAGGCCCAGAAACTTCAGCTCTACCAAGTCTACAGAGGACTGCCTTTTGGGGGGTAAGGGAGGGGGAAGTCCATGCTGGAAATATAAGTGTGTATGTCATTAGCACAGAGGTAGTATTTCTAAATTCTTTTTAGTGTTTATTTTTGGGAGAGAGAGAGAGAGAGAAACAGAGGCAGAGCATGAACATGAGCAGGTAAAGGACAGAGAGAGAGGGGGACACAGAATCCAATGTAGGCTCCAGGTTCTGAGCTGTCAGCACAGAGCCCGATGCGGGTCTTGAACCCACGGACCACCAGATCATGATCTGAGCCGAAGTCAGATGTTTAACCGACTGAGCCACCCAGGTGCCCCCAGAGGTGGTATTTCTAGTTGTGAAGGATTCAAGTCCTAACCCCCAGTACCTGTGAACGTAACCTAATTTGGAAATAGGGCCTTGTCCGATGTTATCAAGCAAAGATGAGATGGTACTGAAGTAAGGTGGGCCCTGGATCCAGTGTGACTGGTGTCCTTTCTAAGAAGAGGAAGGAGGGATACACAGGCAAAGAAGGGTGTGGGGTGATGAGGGTGAAGATTGGGGTGATGTAGTCAAGCCGAGGCCGCCAGGCTTTCCCAGCAAACCCGGGGCACAGGGAAGAAATGGGAAGTACCCTTCCCTTGAGCCTTCACAGGGAGCCCAGGCCCACCAGCCCCTGAGCTCAGTCATCCGGCCCCCGGAGCCCAGAGAGGGTACATGTCTGTTGGCATTAGTCGTCCAACTCTGTGTTGTTATGGCAAACCCAGGAACCCAGTTCGGTAAGGGAGAGGGGTGTGGAAGAAGAACCTCAGGATCCGCCCTGAAGCTCGTGGGGGAAGGTCAAGATCTCCGTGAGGAGGTCAGGGGCGAAGGAGCCGTCCTCCCCTTTCCATGGCTCCTCAGAGCCCTTCCTTCTGGGCTCGTTCCCCTTGGGCCTGAAGCACATTTTGAGGAGCCTCCTTAACGGAGTCCTGCTGGGAGTGAACTGACTCAAGTAAGGTTTTGGGGGTTTTTTTGCTGCTGAAAATATCTTCATTTCAGCCTCTTCCTTGAAAGACTTTTTTTTTTTTTTTTTTTTTGCCGGATGTACGATTTTAGGTTGACAGCTATTCTCTCCCAGCGCTTGAAAATATTAGGCCCGTGTCTCCTGGGACTTGCCGTTGCAGTTGAGAAATCAGCCGTTAGTGTAACTGTCGTTTCTCCTCTTCCGCCACGGCTGCCGAGGCCCTCCCTTTCTCTTCTGGGGTCCTTCTGGGTGTGCAAACGCCCTGGGGCAAGCTGGGCGCCGGCTGCCGCCTTCCTCTTCTCCCTCCTGAACGCGGACCCAGCACTGCGGTCCCCTCCCCACACCTCCGCCTCTGCACCCCCTTCCGAACTTCTTCATGACATCTTTTCATTTATCTTTCAGGCCGCCAGTTCTCTCTGTGACTGTCTGATACTTCCTTTATGTTGACTGGTGAATGCTGATTATGGTGGTTTTGTTTCGAGAAGTTCCGTTTCCCTTTTTCTTCAGATCTGCCGCATCAGTTTTGAGTTTCTCTTATTCCCTCCTCGTGATGATATTTATTTCCCCGGTTCTCTTTCTGTGAGCAGATAAAACAAAGCTAGTTTTATATTCTGCTTCTGGTCATCCCTGTATCCGAGGCTTTGCGGTTTTGATTTTTAACGTGATTTTGTCCGCGTTGGGCTCTCGCTTGTGGAGGATTGTTTCTTCTTGTGTTGGGTGGTTTTATTTTCTTACAGCCTCCTAGCGGCACCAGCAACAGCTTCGAAATGCAGTGACACCACTTACTGTGTCCCCATCCTTTCTGCCTCTGCCCTTAACAACCCTACCAGTGTGATGATCTCCCTAGCCTCTGGGCTGCAGGGGCTTCAACTCAAAGAAGTTAAAGTAACATTTTGAAAAAAAAAAAAAAGGGAAAAAACCCCCCAACAAAACCCAGAGCTCTAAATTAATAACGTAATGTAATTTCTAATTATGTCGGGTTTTTAAAATCTCCTTCCCTAGATGCACATAAACTGTGACTAAATATTTTCTAAATAATTAAATTTAATATTTTTAATAATTAGGACATTGCAGCTGAATTCATAATTAATCATTTTTTCCCTTCATGTGAGACCTTTTTCATTAGTGGAAAGAGATTGCAGAGTTTTAAACCAAACTTAGCGCCAAACATTGCTTAGATTACTGTTTTAAAAAGTTGCCACTTCCTGATGCCCGCTCTTCCTGCCTTTGACTAACGCGTTTGGTTTGTGGGCTTTCATTTTCTGAGTTGGGAAACTCCTTTGATTTTGTCCCATGGCTGTTCTCTCTGGAATCGCAGACCTGAGACCTGGAGGGACTTAGGGGTCCATCCCCACCTAAAGCCGAAACATCCAGAAAAAGTATTTTCCAACAAATACCCCGTGTGCTTGTGGTGGTTATAGGACAGGGAGAGAGTCCCTTTGATAACAGAAGCCATGTACCATGTCTTCTATGTGTGAGCCCCAATTCATTGCTACTGAGGTTGTATTATGCCTAGTCTTGCAGATATGTCACTTTAATAGACATTGAAACATATTCTCACTTAATGATGATTATCCCAATAGGAAGATGGGTTTCCCTTTTTTATTATTATGAAAATGCACATACAGCTGGTACAAATACATGCAGTACAGAAGGATATGCAATATGAAGTCTCTATCCCGGCGTCTCCTCCAGACCCATGCTCGGAGGGAACGATGATCACAAATGGCTTTCAGACCGTTGGCGGGGAGTCCTCCCTCCCTCCCCACGCTCTCTCCTCTGGCTTCCAGGCAGGCAGCACACCCGGAGATGGGACTGGTGGTCGTGAGGTTCAGTGTTGGGCCATTTCTGCCGGAGGGAAGGGAGGAGCTCACATGAACTGATCACCGTCTGTTTCCCCTGCATGAGGCTGAGGCTCTACTCAGACCTCCTCTTCTCAGAGCGGCTCAGAGAGGGAGATCTATTGTCTCCGTTTTACAGAGAAGGGACCAGGATCCAAGACAGCAAATGGTCAGCCACAGGCACATGGCGGGCGGTCATCAGAATAAGCCTCAGACTCCGTGTCACGACCCCGCCAGGTGAGGGGCCTCGAGGTGCAGAGAGGTGGGTCCCTTCCCTGCCCTGAGCTCCCTCAGTCCCTCAGCCCCCTCCGCCTTGTCTGGGAGGCCACGTGAGCTCTTCTGAGGATCCATCTGGCCCAGAAGTGAGTTGGGACCAGAAGTGAAACCCGCAGTGCCTGCGTGAGCCACGAGTGACCGCAGCAGGATCTGGGCGTTTGGCCCCATTATAGATCTTTCACTGCACATCCAGCCTCATGTGCCTGAAATCAAGGACCACCTTAACCCAGGACAGCGGGTATGCAATAGAAAATATAAATATAAATATAAATCTGATTCAATCACACTTACTTGTGCTAGTTGGCTGGTGAGCTGTAAGAGGAGATAGTAAATGCCCAGAGGCTCGCCTGTCCTTGTTCGGTCTCGGAGGTGCTGGCTGTAGGGACAGGGCTGGTCAAGCAAGAGCTGCGTTTACCCCCCGGCCAGATGCTGGGGGATGACGGTGGGGGTGGCACCTCCAGTGCCCACAAGCACCCCCCGGGGGCCAGCCAAGCTCGGCACAGGGATGTGGGAGGCAGGGTTGTGGTTGGCTCATCAGGCTAAAGTCAAAACTCAGTGAGGTCCCCCACGCGGGGTTCAGGCGGAGCATGAACACATGGGCACAAGTCTTGGGACTTCACACTCTTAAAATTCAAAGAGGATCTCAAAGCGCTTTAGGTCGTGGGGTCTCTTCTCTTGATATTCACTGTATGTGAGTTAAAACTGAAGGAGTTTTGAAGGGTACTTGCCGTGCTGAGCGCCAGGCGATGTACGGGAGTGTTGAATCGCTTCACTGTACACCTGAAATGAATATAACACTGTATGTTAACTATACTGGAGTTAAAGTAAAAACTTAATTAAAAACACTGAAAGGATTTTGAAACCTAAAATACACAGGCATTGCATAGTCCACAAGCTGTCAGAACAACTACATCATCACATCACGGAGCCTCAGGAGGACTACACTGTCCATCAGAGGCGAGTCATGTCTTAGGGTCATTATGAGGGCGGGTGGCTGCCCAGACCACACCTGGGGAGCCTCAGCCCCAGGCACACCTGGGGAGCTAACCAGGGGGAGCTCTGGTCCACACCACAAGCCCGCCACGACCAGAGGCCACCTCAACGCTGCGGTCGGCAGTCTTTCTGGGTCTTTTGCCTCTTTGGCTGTCTTATCAGCAGTAAATGGGGACAAAGAGAAGGTCTGGCATTAACGGCTGCCGACTTTATCTGAGCAGCTTACCTGTCCCCAGTCTTCTCTTTTCTTGTTTGGGCCGTTTTGTAGAACTCTCTGGCCATCTCCATAGTTTGGCAGCAGGAGCACCTTACAAGCTATTTGGGACTCATGACTTAGAAGGCCTCTCCCCAACTCATTTGTGCAGAAAGACTGGCTTTCCCCACCTTGTAAATGTCCCTCCCAAAACCCTGTAACTCCGTCCTGATTACATGGTCCAGGGAAGACTCTGGAATTGTGTCCTGCGGTTGGTGTTCGGAGAGCAAATGGCAGTGCAGCGTGAGGGCCTGGAGCGGGGGCTGCTGGGTGGGGGTCTCGGAGGCTAGCCCCCACTCTGTCATCCTTCGTTCACTGTCAGGAGACTCTCATAAAGAAGCCTTCCAAGGACTGGGAACACATGTTTATTTTATGAATGACTTCAGGGAAAGAGGAAAAAAAAAAATCACCCAGAATGTCATCCAGGAGGCTGTGTTCTTTTTATTATGTTTTGTCGGTAAACAAAAAAAATTGCCACATTTAATACTTACACCGGTCCTATGGGATTTCTCTGACTAATGTAAAATGACAGTTGTCGCAACATTCTATATAAATACAAGTCTGTTTGCAGGAGCCTGTTCTATTTTTAATGTAAACCACACCTAACTTGCTCTGAAGAATTGTACCCTTGGAATTTAGAGGCCTGTCTGTTGTCTATCCATGGTACTGCATTGTCCTAGAAGCAGCCTAGAAGAAACCAAAGGCATCCCAAACTTTTTAGTTTAATGTGAGAATTATTCACCTAATTTCCCTGCAGCGATTGTGTTACTTAATTTATTGTTGTAAGGAGCTGCGAGATGATGTAGCTAATGAGTGACACAGTGTACTTGGTGAGCCAATCTATAATTTAGGAGGCTGCTGATGATCTTCGTGCTGTCTGCAGTCTGAGCAAAGCAGGCAGTAAAAATAAAGAATACACTCACAGATTATATAAATATGTGCAAATCCACAGATTCACGCACGCAATACCTATCAGTTGGCTTGTGGCCCCTTTGGTTGCACAAAACGTGAACTCAGCCTTCCATGATGAATGGGAACGAACGCTGTGCTTTGTAAGTTTCCGACAGACTCCCTGGTCAACCCCTTCAGGGACTGTGAGCTTCTGGAGGGCTGGAGGGACCTAGGCCAGCATGCTGACCTTGACTCTCTGTTCCCTCTCATTTCTCAACCACTTCTTCCCTTACCACCTCGAAGGGCGCTGGCATCAGGGTCCCCCTTGCTCTAGCAGTGGGGTTACTAGTTGGCATGGAGGAGCTGAACTTGAACCTGTAGGAAACTTGAAGACGGCCCCCCTCGTGGTTTTCAGACAGGGCCGGTATATGTGTGTTAGGCTTTGACCCTAGCGGTGATGACGGGCTTCCGTCAGTAATCAGCCTGGACTCTTGGCAGTTACTACCAAGCCGTGGGCATCGGCACCGGTGGGATCCACCTGTCCCTCTTGAGCAGAGACCTGTGGACAGCCGTCTGGTCCAATACTGGATCCCCTGCTGAGCAAGAGCACCTTCATCCAAGGTCACCCCCGGAAAAAAGCATCCTGAATGGGTGCAGAGAGAACACGCCGCTCTTTCTGCTCTGAGATTCCCTTTTCATCGGGAGATTTCCGGGCAGAGGTCCCATATCTAGTCAGTGAGAAATGCGGTGCGGCTCCTTCCACGCACAGCCATGGGCATCAGGATCTTTGTGTCTGATTCAGACAGCTTATAAAGGGAAAGGGCCGCGGCTGCATCTCTGCAGGGTAGCCCCCCGACACCACGTTGCAGATTTTCCAATAAATACGTAGATTCTCCGCAAACCCCTCAGAACCAGGGAGCTGGGCATATTTACATACTATGTACTTGGTTTAAAAGTCAACTTTAGATTTGGTTTGCCTTTTGCAGTCTCTTGAATAAAGCATTTTTGTAGCCTACTCAAAATCCTCTCTCTGTGTTTACATTTTAATGGGCATTCCAGTGAAATGGAGGATTTTTTTTATTACTTACATTTATCAGGGGAGGAGGTGGGGATAGAAAGAGCCAAACAGTGGGGCTGCCTCTCTTTAGACCGCTGGCTTCTCTTTTCAGCAGTGGGCTACAGTCTGATGTCAGCTAAGCATGCAATTTAGCCGGGCGAGCAGAAAGGAGACGCAAGGCTATTTTTATGTGGGTTTAAAATATCTATCCCTGAGAGTTTGTAGAATTTTAAAATAGTGCTTTAGATCTCAAACATCACTGAAAGAAATGAACATGTGTAAGGAGAATATTAAATCTTATTGACCTATGTGGAAAGTAAAATCTGTTTTATTTAAGAGAGGTATCATTCAAGAATTGTCCTTGCTGGAAAAGAAGAGGAGGGGAAAAGAAATCAACCTCCCTGGCAGGGAAGAGAAGCCATTGACTGGCTCCCTGTCTCAGATGCTCTTGGCAAAGGAGTCCTGAGGTGACCTCAACTCGCTAGGGGCATTTCAGGGACAGATTTGGTTTCAGTGGCTGCGTAAGAGGAACCCCACTCAGGGTCTTGATGCACAAAAGCTACTTTCTGAAGACAGTGGCCTCTTCAGAGTGTGGAAACAAATTTCTGCTTATGCCAGCATACAGCTGATATTAAGATCCTCTTATGCAAAGAGCTCCCTTATCACCATAGATCCTACATTACAATAAAATTGGGCCAGGACAGCTTCTGGGACTTTTGATTCAGTGGAACTACCAATGTCTTAATAATCTTCCCCTGGGGATGTCTCTCTCTCTCTCCTCCCCTGACATTCCCGGGAGATTCCTAATTAAAGCTACAGATACGGCTTAAAAGTACACTCACCAGATGTTAGTTTAAAATGACCTATAACTGGCAGCAGAGGTAGGAGAGGCTAACCGTGTCTGAGGCCTTCCGGTGCCTTTTCCTACACTGTCATTCGGTATGCAAATGGAGCCTAGCAGAATCTCAAAGCCAGCCTTGCCAAGCCGTAAAACCAACTGCTTTGAAAGCAATGCATCAGTAATTCTTATCACCTGGCATCTGGAGTGCAGGGACGCTCACTTCCTAAGTAGATCGTGTCATAGTGTGACTTAGGAGGAAGCTCGGGCTTTGCACTCTGCAGACAGTTTAGACTGATGGGTCTGCTCGATGAAGCTCATGCTGTTCCCTCTAGGACAACCCATTTAAAAAAAACAAAAAAACAAAAAAACAAATCCCGGCTCTGAGAGGCACCTGCCTTGGTGTGACGGTACCCAAACGCCATGGAGGAGAAGGCTCGTCAGGTCCCCACAGCACAGGAGACCAACACTGAGGCCTAGGCAAGTCGGACCCAGCGGCCACCCTTCTGGGGTTGTGTTTTGATTCTTCCGTGAAAGGTCCTATTACGTTGTAAGTGACTTAGGTCTCAGGCTCTTAGCGGTGATCTGGTTTGCCCTGCAAAGCCGAGGTTGAGGAATGCAGTGTCCGGGAATCAATATTGTGAGAACGAAGAGACTCTTTCCCTTAGGACTGAAATTTATAGGCAGCATGGTCCTATCGGCACATTTATCAGAGTAAACATATAGGTTAAATTACAGTTTACCCAGCAGCTACCTGTCTGTTTCCTTGGGACACCTTCAGTCCCCGAGGCGCCCATCTGAACAGCTGAGTGCTCTCAGCTCTGATCATCAGCAGCTTCCCAGCCTGACGCCCTTGAGCTGGGGCTCTGGCTAGAGGCTTCCTGGTGCTCGGGATAAAAAGAAAAGATGATCTTGCACCTGAGAGTCATATCCATCTCGCTCTGGGGAGAAAACCAAGGTCAGGACTTCACACAGAGGCCAGGATTTGGACTCAGAGAGGATGGGGAAATCGCACCCACGTGCACACCCTCCTGGCTGAGTGTGCCAGGTTGAGTCCAGGGCAGGAGTGTTGCCAGTCAGAGGAAGCAGATGTGTTCATAGATAGTGTCGAAAAAAAGACCTCTGCAGCCTTGGCTGTTCAGATACAGACTCCGATTTATGTAATAAGTAAAAATGTGGTTCAATGAGACTAACCTGGGGGTGGCAGAGATGAGAGCCTATAAGGCAGACTGGAGGCCTCAAAGGCATAATTATTTATCAGCTGATTAAAATGTTACCACAGGCTTCCCAACCACAGGGACTGGGCTGTTCTTGCCCAAGAAGTAGCCCTTTGCTGAGCACCTGCAATCTTCTCCCATTCATTAGCCCACAGGGACACGCAACGAAAGCCCAGATTGGTCATCTGCAGTGGCCACTCCCACTGTCTGCATGGCTGTTACCTTCCTAGACTGGGTGCTGGGCTGGAATACTTGGAATGGCCATCAAATCAGGGGCTGGGGAGGGCGTGGGGGGCCAGCTACCTTCCAGTGAAATTGGACTGAGTTGAGTCTAGTCGAGTTGAGTCGAGTCTAGTCGAGTTGAGTTGAGTGTGAGTCAAGTCGAGTTGAATCACCCTGCTGGCTGGCAGCCTGGGGGTAGGTATGGAAGACGCACAGTGGTTGTCCTGGCTGGAGGTCGGGACCATTCACGCAGCCCATAGTTGGGCACCTGGCTTGGGGAACCCGCCTTGTTAGAAGGGGCATGTGGACCCAGGAAAAGCTAACTGACTCAGGCGCAGGCTTGTCTGTTAAACTACTTGGGAATGTTGAAGAGGTTCAGAGAGCTTTGCTGAAAAATGAACAGCAGAGTGTGAGGCTGACGAGGCCAGGGTGACACGCCACATACGTGGCCTTGGTGCATCACATTTCTGTTTCATGTCCTAGGGAAAGCAGGGTGGCTGGGAACATCCCGTTTAGGGTTTGGTGCTGGGCTGGTTCACAAAGCTCCCAGAGCCAAGCTCAGGCCTAAGCCGGGTCCCTCTCTCTTCCTGAGTCCCCCTGTGGACCCAAGGAACCTGAGACCTCTGTTTACATCCTGCTCTGGGTGATAGCTTCCAAGAAGCTATCCGAGAAGAAAGAAAATGCTGGTAGCAGGGCTCAGAAGCCAGTTTTCTGTCTGGCTTATGCTCCTGAGGCCACAGAGGCAACAACCAATGAATGACTAAGGATTTGACCTCTCTGGGGAGCGGCTCACGCAGATGGTGGCAGATCACTGAGCACAAAGCTGGTGAGTCCACAGTTGCCCAGCTGTTCTGGGAGGCCTGGCCTAGAGCTAGTTGATCAGTGTCTGTCGCCTCATGACAGGATGGGCACTGAGGGCCTGTGTCCTCTCTGCTGCCCTTACCAGGTGTCTGCTCTGCCTGCCCCTTTGCCCTTTTCCTTTACAAGGGGGTGGAAGGACATGTGCTGTTGGGAATTGTGATGATGAATTTTATACGTCAACTTGGCTAGGCTATGGTGCCCAGGTTTTGGTCAAACACCAGTTGCTGTGAATGCATTTTGTAGACTTTGAGTGAAGTAGGTGAAGTAAGGTGAAGTAAGCCTCCATCATGTGGGTGGGCCTCATCCAATCAGTTGAAGGCCTTCAGAGAAAAAGATGGAAGTTTCCCAGAAGGAGGAATTCTGCCTCCAGACGGCAACCTACAAACCCTGCTGGCATTTCTGTCCTGCTGCCCTGTGGAATTCAGATGCAAGACTGCAGCTTTTACCTGAATTGCCAGCCTCCATAATCATGTGAGGCAATTCCTTAAAAGAAAGCTCTGTCTCTGTGTATACATCCTATGGATTGGGTTCTGTTTCTCTGAGAGTCCTCACCAATACAGGGATGGCGGTGCCGCACTTCCTCCAGAATTTTGGAGGTTCTGCTCTTGAGAAGCTACACACCTTCCTGCTTGGCCGCCCACCCGGCCCCCAGCCCTCTGTTGGGCCCCACAAGTAAGGACTAAGAGCAATTACAAGAGCATGCCACCTGCTGTGAAACAAGTGTATGCAAATGACCACACTGCTTACAGATTTGTGCCAGGTAATGAGGGGTGAAGGATGCTCACTGGGGCGAGGGATGCCACACAAAGGCACTGGCGTAATTCTGGTTGGTTTGGAACTGGCTGCCTTTATGTGGATACAGACTCTCCTCCTGGCCCATCCCTGAGCCTTTACAGAAAGTATGCCCTGTACACAGTAATGGACTCAGCACATTGACCAGCGGTCATTCATTTATTTGAGTGTTTATTGAGCACCTGCTGTGTCGCTAATGCTCTTCCAAGTGTTGGGGACAAGTGTGAAAAAGACCAAGTCCTGCCCTCAGGAAGCTACAAGGGAAAGGTGTCCTGCACGTAGTAAGACATAAGCAATGATGTATTTTCAGGTGGACATAAGGCCATGAGAAGAATAATTGAAGTAGAAGAAACAGGCCAGTCCATGGTGGTGATAGCTAGAAACAGTGGGAGTGACGGGTGGGGGAGGCTCGGTCTGTTAGGCGTCCAACTTCGGCTCAAGTCGTGATCTCGCAGTTCGTGGGTTCAAGCCCCACGTTGGGCTCTGTGCTGACAGCTCAGAGCCTGGAACCTGCTTCGGATTCCGTGTCTCCCTCTCTCTGCCCCTCCCCTGCTCATGCTCTGTGTCTCTCTGTCTCTCAAAAATAAACGTTGAAAAAAAATTAAAAAAAAAAAAAAGAAACACTGGGAATGTACTTAATGCCATTGAATGGCACACTTAAAAATGGGCAAGATGGTACATTTGAGGTTAGGTGTCGTTTCCCTCAACTTAAAAAATAGTTTTAAAATGTTCTAAAATTTCCTGTGCTGGCGATTGCACAAGTATATGAATAAACCACAAAGATTTCAATTGTAAGCTTTAAGTAGGTGGGTTGTACGGCATATGGGCTGTATCTCGGTAAAGCTATTTTTTAAAAAAGGAAGGGAGAAGCAGGTGAGGGCTGGTCATTTCAGATACAGAGGTCAGGGAAGACCTAGCTGAAAAGGTGACATCTGGTGGGAACTTCTGTCATCGCTTTTCAGAGGGGTCTGAAGGAGGCTGAGTGACTTGCCCAGGGCGGCAGGTCTACACAGCAAGCACAGGCCCTGCGTGCCTCCAGATCCCATCTTGCTCTGTGTGCCTGTTCAGGGTTCTGCCTGCTTTTGCCCTTCTCAGACCACCTGCATTCCCCCCTGTAACTCTCCCCTTTTCTAGGCATCCTTATTCTCTTTTTTTTCCCCAGAAGACAGGAGCAGATGTTCAGAGCCTCGCCCAGGGCCCCATGGCCAACGATAGGGCTGCAAACAATAGCCCATCCTGGGAGTCAGCAGACTTGTAAGGGGCCAGTCAGTAAATACGACAGACTCCGCGGGCCATATGGTCTCTGTCGCAACGCCTCAACTTCGCTGCGATAGCACAAAAGCAGCCATAGACACATAAACAAATGGATGTGGCTGTGTTCCAATAAAGCTTTACAGAAACAGGCAGCAGGCTGGATTCGGCCCAGGGACCGTCGTTTGCCAGCTCCTGCTCTGGCTGTCATTTCCTCTTCTCTGGAAGGACTTCCTGAAGAAGACGAGATTGAGGGAGGCCTGGTAGTCTCTGTCTCTCCCTTCAGCTTGTGTCCAGGAAAAGGTACGTGAGGTGTTCACCCAGCTGGACTCGCCCAGAGCAACAGGATGAAGCAGACACGTGTCCGTGGAGAGGCCCGGAAGCCACCCTCTCTGGACAGTTGCTTCCTCCTATGGGCTGCTCATCACCTCATCACAGATGAGGTGTCATCCTTTCACCTGTCTGTCTGCCAGTATCTGCATCCATTCTTCCTTCCTTCTGTCCATCCATCCATGCATGCATCCACCCTCTCATCTACCCATCCACCCATCCAGCCATCTAACCGTATACATACACATACACACATTATTCCATACATCTATGCATCCATCTATCCATCCATCCATCTAACCACAGACACACATACACATATACATTATTCCGTCTACCCATCATCCATCTAACCACACACATACACATCCATGTATACATTATTCCATCCATCCATCCATCCATCCATCCATCCATCCATCCATCCATCCATCCATCCATTTCTGCCTCCGTCCATCTAATCATACACACACACACACACACACACACACACACACACACACACATCTATGTCATTCCTTCTGTCTATCCACCCACCCTTTCACTGTTCCCTCAACATACATACATACATACATGCATTCTTCCATCCATCCGTCCATCCATCCATCCATCCATCCATCCATCCATGTGGTGCCTCATTCACAAACATGTCCTCCAATCCTACTCTGCACCAAGCCGTGAATTAGGCCACAGGGATTCAGTAAGGAATAGGACAGTTTCTGCTCTCAAAAAGCTCACTCCATGAACAAACTTCCATGGTCTGTAAACCAGTTGAGTGACTGCCATGATAAAGATATGGCAGGGAGTAGCCTGGGGCGCTGGCCAGAACCCCTATAACCCTGGAAGCCCTTCCTGCTCAGGCCAAGCCAAGACCCACTCTTTCCTGTCTATAGTCCATCGCATTTTCTCAGGACACCAGCTCCTTGACCCCAAAGGGTCTCTGAGGTCAAACTTGCCCTCCAGGGCTCCAGGCCAGCCTGCACCCTGAGCTCTGGGGCACGTAGAGGCTGGCCTTTCGGCTGTGCTGGTCCCCGGCTGCTCTGAGATTTGGAGTGGGAAGGAGAGCCAGCTCCCAAGGACACCCAGACTGTGCTGAGGGATGTCTGGCCGTTGGGGAGTGGGGTGGTCATGAGGAAGAGAAGCAAAGTCACCTCTGTCCTCTCACCCGTGGAAACAGGTGACCAGCAAACGTCTGCTGAGCAGAACGGGACACCCTCTAGGAGGTGGGGAGCACCTGTCATCGTATCTAGTGAAATGAAAATATTCCCTCTCTGTTATCTGGGAGCAAACAAAGTAGGCTGGAGATTGTTTTTGGTAACAAAGAATAGGCTGAGCTCTCTTTTCAGGGGAGTCCACTTCTCCCTCTGAATTGAGCTGTCGCCCAGTGTGGGGCTGGCTCCCCTGCAAAGGACGCTGAAGGCAGCCCCGGCTGGCATTTGCCAGCCCAACGCTGCGTGATTGTTCTGCTGTAAACATCATCTGTGTGTGCGTTATCTGCAGACAGGCTGGGCTCGGCAGGCTGGCCAGGGTCCAGTGCTTTCTCTCTACAGAACTCAGATTTGTGACTATCTCGTCCCAGTGGATAAATGAGATGTGGTGTCTATGCCCCGGGCGGGAAGCAGAATTAAAGGGAGAATTTGGGAAGGAGCGCTGGGCGGGCCTCCTGGGGGCTGGGAGGGCAAGCGGTTCAGGCCGCCCGTGCATCCGCTGCTCCTGGCAGCCCCAGCGCCCGCCATGCTGGAGAGGCTGTAACAGGTGCGAGCATTCTAGATGTTGCCGGGAAGCACCTCACTGATGGCGTGTTTGCTCGGTCTCGGGAGCTGTTTCTTTTCTCCTTTCTTCTTCACCCTAACCCTGGGAGCCGGGTGCCGTCAGCAGCTCTGTTTTACAAATGAGGAAACTGAGGCATACGGCGGTTCCTCCCTCAGGAAAATGGGCCCGGGCTCCAAGTCTGCCCCCAGGTGCCCTTGGAGCCACACAGGGCCCCTCTCTGGAGTGGCCACAGGCCTCACACGGCCTGGAGTGGGGGGCCGGATTGTGCAGCCATGTGACCTCAGAGGACCTCCAGGCTCCGTGGCCTGTCTAGAGGCCGGGAGGCAGATGCGAAGCCGGGGGACAGAGGGTGAGAGCGGTCCTCTGGGCTTCTTGTGGTGGGGGGCAGGCCACCTTCCCATCACCCACTCAGCCGGCTACTCCCCCTGCAGTCTCCGGGCTCCCCCTGGTGAGCCATCCCAGGGTCAGGGCAACAGAATTTGGGTTCTGTCCCTGCGGGACCATCACCTGCATGGCACTGGCCTGTATCCTGCTCAGCGTGTGCTTGCAGCAGTGAGGCGTGGGCTGCGGGGAAGAGGTGAGGCTTGAGAGCTCTGAGCTCCGGGATGGGAAGAAATGACTCACCACGCTCACGGCGGGTGCCCCGGTACCCCTGGAAGAATGTTCCCCATTTCTTACACTCCTACGGCACCTGGAATCCCACAGCACAGGGCTGGAGCCACGTTAGGAAGCAACGAATTCAGCTGCGATGTTGGAAACGGGCGGATATCAGGGAAGGAGGGCCTGGAGCCGAGGGAAGACGCTGTCCGGCTCACCCGGCGGGTCACTCGAGGGACCAGACGCTCAGGTCGCTTGAAGACGGAGCCGTCTCGGGCCTGAGCGCTCCTGGCCCTGGTCAGCTAGGGGGCAGACTGTCCACCTGCCCGGCCATTTTCCACAAGCCCGTGTCTGTCCTTCGAGAGGCACTTCCCACATTCCCTGGGACCATCCGTCAGACGTGGGTCTCCTCGCTCCTGGGAGGGTCTGGAGCGAGTGCCCTCCCTCGGCTTGGGTCCTTGGCTCCTTCTCCCTGACCCCGTGCTGCTAAAATATTGTCCTGTGGATAGGAAATGAAAAGGGTACAACCTTATTTCTTCAATGATCGCCCAATCTAGCCCAGAGGTATAATAAAACCTCAAACTTTCCTTTCAGGAATCATCTTTTATAAGTAATATCTTTCCACGTTAAGTGTAGGCACACAATTGTGAAATAAAACACGAGGCTCGGTGACTGCAGGTGGCTCTGGGCTACGTGAGGAAGGGCTGCCTTTCATGGTGGTGATTCTCCAGGGAGCCAGCCTTCCCGGATTGTGGGGTGCATGGCCCCTGGGGGTGACTGGTACCTCATGCTCCGCCATCCAAAGCTAGGCTCCTGCCTGGGCCATGGTGACCATCCCCCTGCGGTCCTGTGGGACCGGAGCCTTGGTTATCTGTCTTAGCGGAAGATTTGCTTTAAAAACAGAGCTGAATCAAGTAACTGGGTTATTATCTTATTTCACCACAATGTTATTGTCTACTTTAGCGCGTTTGTTTAACCACTCTGACAACGGTCGCATCTGCTTTTGTGCTCGGTGAGGGACACCCGTCTCTCTCCCACCTCTCCATCTCTCACAGATTATCACCTTCCTGAATTGTGCTTCTCTTTCCTTACCTATCGTTTTAGTCTTACCACTACGTGTATCCCTTCTAACATGTGCGATAGTTTTGCCTGTTTTTATTTTTATTTATTTATTTTTTGCCTGTTTTTGAACTTTGTGTTGCCCAAGGCCTGCTTCTCTTGGTGCATAGCTATGGTTCGTACATTTTCACAGCTGTATAATGTTCCACTGGGGGTCTCTGCCACAACGTGCTTAACTCTTTCCCTGCCTGTGGGCATTAGTTGTTCTAGCTCGGTGCTCCCGAGTGGCCGGGTATGTTCTGTGTGTCTCCTGGTATGCTTTGACAGGAGTCCCTGGCTGCGCGCCCCGTCATCTACTGCTGTGGCACAAACCACCCCACTGTCTCACACAGCCACACCATGCATGCCGCTCCTGGGGATCCGAGGGGGTGGCTTGAGTGGTTGGGGCTGGCCTGCACCTCTGTCTCCCTGGAGTCCAGGACGTCTCTTCATGGGCGTCTCACCTTGCCCTCCCCACACGGGTTTTCCCAGGTGCTGCTTATGGTCAACCCCAAAGTCTCAGACCAGGACTACTACCGTGTAGTGTTGGCAGAGCAAGGCACCGGGTCATCTGGGATACTCATCTTTACAAGTTAACCTGGGTTGTTTTCTGAAAGTGACTGGGTCATTGACAGCCCCCGTAGCAATGCACAAGCGATTCCCAAGGTGTCCACCCTCTGCAGACCTTATCAGGTTCTTAGTTGGTATAGATTAAGATGGGATCTAGCCATGACCTTTTCTGCATTTTCCTGATCGTGAGCAAGGGGGGTCATCTCCTCATACCCTAATCGACCATATGTTTCTCCTCTTTCCTTTTCAAGTCTTCTGCCCTTTTTTCTATTCAGTTGCCTCTTTTTATTCTAAGCATTAGTTATATATTCTTTATGAATTCTTTTACCTCACATGTTGCAAATACCTTTTGCTTTCCAGTTTGTAGCTTTTCAGTTTCCTTCAGGGATCTTTTGATAAACGGAAGTCCTGACTTTTGATATGGGCAAGTTTGCCAATATTGTATTTTCTAGTTGGCACTTTTTGAAAAATTTTTTTTCATGTTTTATTTATTTCTGAGAGAGAGAGAGAGAGAGTGAGCAGGGGAGGGTCAGAGAGAGAGACGCAAAATCTGAAACAGGCTCCAGGCTCTGAGCTGTCAGCATAAAGCCCGACGCGGGGCTCAAACCCACCAACCGCAAGGTCATGACCTGAGCTAAAGTCGGACACTTAACCGACTGAGCCACCCAGGCGCCCCTTAATCTTCCTTATGAGAGAAATCCTTCTCTATCTCAAAGTCAGAAAGATGTTCACCACAATTTTCCCTGCACTTCTGAAGTTTTGATGTTGACAGTTGTTAATGCCTGGGGCTGCCATCTCTACGCTGACTTCCGAGCATTGGCCACAGTCACTGTGGCTGAGCTGTTGTAACGGACCCCGCCCCCCACTGCCCCATCTTCTGCTCCCAAACGCATGAGAAGCCCACTGCGTGTGTGCAGAGTCGGGGGAGAGAGAATCATCAGGACTGTGGGGCCTGAGCAGGCGTGTAGGGCACGCAGGGAAGGCCCCTGCTGGAGACTTCCCCCTTGCCGTCAGCCATGGTGAGCGTGGGGCTGGCTTTTAGTGAGTTTAGTGGTCTTAGGGACTGAAAGCCTCTGCAGTGAATTCATCTCTCTCTTCTCCAAGCATCAGAACCATTTCCCTGGGAGCTGGGAATTGAGAAGAGAAAAGAGCACTGAAGTCCTGGATTCTGGTCCCAGGGCCAGCTCTCCTTGCTGTGTGACCTTAGGCCATTCACCCTCTCTGATCTGCAAGTTACTGCTCTGTAGAATGGAGGGGGCCGTCAGCGACCTGGACAGCCTCTCAGGCCCACCTCTTGCCAACGGTCTCCGGATCTGTGCCAGAGGCCGGTGTTTGCTGAGGCCATCCTGCGTCCCGCTGTGGACAGGTCAAAAGAAAGCAAAGCCCAAGATTGGCCTGAAATGTCAGCAGCTCAAAGCTTTTCTTCTTCTTCTTCTTTTTTTTTTTAGTATTTCTTTGTTTATTTTGCAAGAGAGTGGGGGGGAGGGGCAGAAAGAGGGAGAGAGAATCCCAAGCAGACTCTTCACTGTCAGCGCAGAGCCTGACTCGGGGCTCAAACTCACAAACCGTGAGCTTATGACCTGAGCCGAGATCAAGAGCCCGATGCTTCACCCCAGCCCTGAAATTGTGTTTAAATGGGATTATCAAGGAAGAGAGTGGAGGGGCAGCTGGGGCTTCTGAGATGGAGACGGCTCACCCGCCCCCCTCCCAGCCTGCTGGGACGTGGCTCTCTCAGAGCTCTGACTTCCCTCTGACGGCACCTAGACCCCGTGCATCTTCGGGGACCTGGGGTTTTCCTGGGCGCAGCTGGGAGTGGGGTCCTGGTTCTACTCCTGAGCTGTCACACACAGAAGCACAGAGCGAAGGGGGCGGGTGGTGCTGGAGCATTCGTCCGTGGGGTGACCTGGCCCATGCAGAGCAGCCGTGCAAGGATGGCCCCCGAGTGACCACTCGCACACACCCCTCCCCAGCCCGGAGCAATCGGTGGTACGGAGATTCTGAGTTGTTTAGGGCAGGAAACAGTCACCTCATCCCCCTGCTGAGTCTCCTTGGAGTAACGCTCCTTGGAGAGGACAGTGCGATCGGTTCTAAAAATCAGCTCGGAATTTTTGTCCCCTGCTACGTTGGCCTGTGCCCATCAGCCTTTTCCGTAGAAATCTACGGTGAGGCCCTGACTGTTCGGCCAGGAGGGCCTTCGAGGCTCACCCCCCGTTCTCTGAGGTGGGAGCCGAGCTGCACTGAGGGAAAGACCACAGCGGGGATAGCGCGCAGGCAGATCTGGGCCCGGTCACCCGGGCCGCTGCTGTCACACCCGCCCTCTGGGTCATGGCCTTGACCTTATGTTTTAAAATAAGTGTTCTTTTGGTTACAAGGAGCCACAACATGCTCAGACCTCTTGTATCCGTTTCTCCAGCAAATCTCCACAAACTGGGTGATTTAAAACAACATGTATTCTCTCTCAGGTGAAGGGGCCGGAAGTCCGCAGTCAGGGTGCGGGAAGGGTTGGCTCTGAGGAGAATCTGTCCCCTGCCTGTCTCCTGGCCCCTCTCCTCGCGCCTGCCAGCACCCCCTGGTGACCTGATGTCACCCAGCCTCCGCCTCCGCCTTCCCCGGGCTTCTCTGTGTCTCTCAGTGTCCTTTTCTGTCCCTTTCAGGACATCGTCATTGTGTTGAGGAGCCATCCTAATCCAGCCTGGCCCCTCAGTCCCTGCCTAGGACCGCAGAGACCCTCGTCCCGAGCAAGGTCACAGCCGCTGAGTCTGAGAGTTAGGACGCGGCCACCTTAGGAGGAGCTCGCGGCAAGATGGCGGGATGGGGCAGCGTAGACGGGGACAGCCTCTCGGGGTCCCTGCGTCCACGTGGCAGGCTGGCTTCTCGTCCTCCCGCCACCGCCAGCCTCCGCGTCCCCCCCCAGTACTTCCTCCCCCTGCGCCCTGCTCCGGGCCCGGGGCCTGGCCGCAGGCTCAGCGACTTCTCGGCCGCGTTTCTCCCCCTAATTGCTTCCTCTTGACGCCGAGGGAGGAAATCCCGTTGGGTGTGCCTGTCTTTCTCATCAGTGCAGGGCACGGGCCAGGCCGAGGTCCTGCTCTCGGGCCCGGGGCAGGAGGGGCTTTGGTCCTGAGCACGGCCACCGCGGCCTGCCCTCAGAAGGGGTAGAGGGCGGGATGCCGCAGCGTGCAGAGTGGCCGCTCGCTCGTGCGGGAGAATCCGCACGCGCCAGGGTCTGCAAGGTGGGATGTCAAACTGTCGCTTACCTGACACATTTTCAGTTTTACTCCCGTTTGAGGGAGAGAACTAGTAACGGGAGCCTGAACAAAGCAAGCACGGGGGAATGTTCTAGCACCAGCCAGGGCTCCATTCATTCCTCAGATTCAGAACAGCAGCTTCCGGGGATGCCGTGGTCCTATAAGCCGCGTTCCGTGCACGGGCAGCAATGGGTGTCCCTGATCGAGGACAGACCCTCCAGCAGCACCCCCGCGGTGCCCATCAGTCACCCACTCATTTCCTCACTCTCGGGCCTTCTTTGGGCTTTCCCGGAGCCCCCCGTGCCGCCTCGGTGCCGCGTGCAGCCTGGGCAGCAGTGAGTCTTCCTTCTTCCCTCCAGTCCTGCCGGGGTTTGTGAGAGATGCCATCCTGGGGGCCATCGCGTGCCTGCGCTGTGGGCTTCGGACGGCAAATCTGCGCTGATATGAACATAAAAGTCATTACCATTCTCCTCGAGTATATGTTAATGACACCACGGAATAGTGATAATTAGATGAAGCATCATTTCACACCATCACCAGCGTGCTTTACATTTATTTATCACCATTTCTTTCTCCGAAGTCAGCAAAATGGAGGCTGGCACAATATCCCAAGGCATCCGATGAGAGGGGTTTCCTGCGACCGTTAATTACTGCCTTATGAGCCCATCGCTCCTGACATTCACCCCCACCTTCCCGGGGGGCTGTCCTGCCTGCCTCGTCCATCCCTTCCTCTCCCCGGCCCCGTGCCACGTTGGCGTGTGCCCTCGGAGCAGCCACTGGCGGTGGTTATACCAGCCCGACCAGCGCAGGCTGCGGGGCTTAACCACTGGGGATCAGTTTTCCCACCATTCCGGAATTTGGGTGTCCGAGATCAAGGTGTGTGTATGGAGGGGGCCTTCCGGGGTCTCTCTGCCTGGCTTTGCAGACGGCCGTCTTCTCCCGGGGCCTTCACACGGCCGTCTCTCTGCACACCTGGGTCCTGATCTCCTCTTCTCAGAAGCACACCCACCCTGTCGGGTTAGGACTCACCCATAGGACCTCATTTTGCCCTAATCACCCCTCTCAAGGCTCTGTCTCCAAATCCAGTCACACCGTGTGACACTGGGGTTACAACTTCAACATAGGAATTTGGGAGAACACAGTCCTGCCCATCGCACACACCAAGTTCCCACGCCCCCCCCCCCCCCCCCCCGGTGACGGCGTTGCTGAGCAAGTGGGGCTCTCCGTGAGTTGCTTTGTTCTGGGGGCTCCAAAGTCTCCAACGGAGCCTGTGGACCCCACCTAACTGCTGATCATGCCCTCTTTCATCTCAAAGTGTTTTGTTTGGACAGGACCTCACATGGCCCCTCTTCTTCGGGCGGTGTTTGCTCTCCATAGTAAGAGTCTGGTTCTTGGTTTGCCTCTCTCTCTTTCTCTCTGCCTTTGCTTGTTTTTATGTTGATTCTTGTTTTAGTTTCCTGGGGCTGTCATAACAAAGCCACAAGCTCGGTGGCTTACATAATGGGAATTCTTCGTCTCACCCTTGTGGAGGCCAGAGTCTGAAGTCACGGTCTGTAGGGATGGGTCCCTCCTGAGGCCGCAGGGGAGAATCCCTTCCTAGGCTTCCCTCCCAGCTCCCGGCGGCCTCGGGCACTTCTGGGCTAGTAGATGGTCTTCCGTCTGTGTCTTCACGTCATCTTTTCTCTGTGTTTCCTCTGTGTCTGGATTTCCCCTTTTTATAAGGATGTCAGTTATATTAGAATATGGCCTAATGATCTGATCTTAACTTGATCATCTGCAGACTCTATTTCTAAATACGGTCACAATCCCAGGCACCGGGGGTTACAAATTCCACACCTTTTGGGGAACACACCGGAGCCCATAGCAGCACTGGAGAGAGAGGCACCTTCACCTCCACTCTCAGGTCGGCAACGGTGAGCTGTGTGCCTGGCCGGCCTGTTCCTGGGCAGGACCTTTGGATGCAAGTCTCTATATGTGTCGACCCCTCTGTACCACCCTCTGGTTGGAGGCAAGCGGTGTGGCATCTCAGTGTGGGCTTGCCCCAGAGTCCGGCTCGGGGGGTGGGGGACACCTTTCTGAGTGTCTAACCCGTGAATCCTTCAGAAGCTCGCCCTACTCCTCCTCGGCTGATCCCGTGACCCTCGGCAAGGCCCCAGCCCAGCCTTCTGGGGAGGATGGGTTGCTCCCTGAGCACCCACTGCCCGCTGCCCTAGCACCCACCCTCCCCTCTCCCCGTCTCCCCACACTGAGTGCAACTTGGTGCCAGGAGCTGTCGGTTACACGCTCGGCCTGGAGCCCAGAGAGGGTGCCTGGCTGGCTGTTAAATGCTGGTGCTGCTTCACACAGTCCTGCGACCGCCCATTCCCAGGCCCTGAGCCCCTGCAGATAGATCCCTGATTCCCTGCGGACACAGCCACACCACCGCTGACCCGGGGGAGACCTGAAACCCCTGAAACCTCGTCCTTTGTTTGATTCCTCCTACTCTCCCTTGCTCCAGGACAGATCTAAGGTGGGCAAAGTGTAATCTCATCGGCTCTGTGACATCACCGAGAGGAAGCTGGCATCTGGCCTTTGTCTGCAAACCTCCCGTGATTACTGCTCCTTACTTTCCACTGCAGCCTGTTTCCACACGGGGAAGCCCCGGCTGTCAGAAAATGTCCTTTCTTCTCTTTATACGGAGCTAAAAATCCATTTCCCTGGATGCTGGCCTTCGTATCAAACTACTGATATGGAGGGGCGCCTGGGTGGCTTAGTCGGTTAAGCGTCCAACTTTCGCTTAGGTCATGATCTCGCGGTTCGTAGGTTCGGGCCCCGCGTCGGGCTCTGTGCTGACTGCCAGCTCAGAGCCTGGAGCCTGTTTCAGTTTGTGACTCCCTCTCTCTCTGACCCTCCCCTGCTCACGCTGTCTCTCTCTCTCTCCTAAGGGAAAAAAAGAAAACTACTGATATGGAATGGGCGGGGGGGGGGGGGGGGAGGGGGTGGCTCTACAAAGGAAATCCTATTGATGTGTGTGCACGCATGCAAACACGTGGGCATGGGTGTAAGCACAGCACACACTCGCGTTGTACAAGATAGAGAACTTCTTGGAATCAGGTGTCTGTCCCACTAGGCTCTGCCAGGGCCATCTCTCCCTTGGGCGGAGGTGGGAGCCGCTGCAGTGTAAAGGCGTCCAGTGCTTTGCAGCAGGTGCTCCCTGCCGGAGCCCAGGCCCCTGGCTGTGTCCTCGGGCCCGTGTGGGAAGGGCCCCTGCAGTCCCGTGGGGTGCTCTGGTGGAGGCAGACCTCCCCGTCCAAGGACACCCAGCAACTGGGGCCACTGGGCAGCGGGACTCAACCCAGATGGGGCCTCCTGCCAAAGGGAGCGTTTTTCTCAGGGAGAGAGTCCAAGCGGCCCGGTGCCTTCCCAGGCGCCATCCTGGTGTCTGAAGGATTGCTTTCATTTGGGGAACGTGCAGAGCTGCCGAAGCGTTCCGCCTTCCAATCTTAGTGCTGGGCCAGGCGCTCTGGGAGCTGCAAACAGCCAGGTAGGAACTTCTAGCAGAATGAAGGCCAGACACACCTGCAGGCTCCTGACCCAGCCGAAATGCAGGCCGCGTGGACGAGGCAGTTCTGTAGCACTTCCAAACTCAGAGGTCCCTCAGCAGAGAAGGAGCGAGTCCCAGCATCCAGGAAAGTTTCCTCTGCAGAGACAGCTCGGGTGGCCTCTGCTTAGTCTACAGTGGTTGGGATGCCCCGTGGCTGTGCCCTGAACCCCCCTTCCAGGGCACGTGGGCCAATCAGGGTCGTGGACCTGGAAGCTGAGACTGAGGGAGCAACCCATCTGGTCAGTGCATCATGCTGCTCACCTGCCCACTCAGGGTGGGTCTGCCAGGGGGCTTTCAAGGGGCCCTAGGCATGTGGGGAGTCTTGTAACTCTGCATTTGGAGCGGTGCATAAATCCCAGAGCTGCAGGATAAGATTCGAATGCAGTATATTATTTGGGCTTGACATTTATGGCAAGTATAAACAGAGCGTTATTACTACGGAATCATGAGTCTCCGACCAAGGGGAAGGCAGTGAGCTGAGAGTGCACGCAAGTGAGAGGGAAGTTTTTATACAAAAGAGAACAAACTGATGTGCTCCCGTTTTTAATACTACTGCTATAAAACAGGGAAGCGAAGAGCAGAAAATTGAAACCATCAGGAAAGTGTCAGGTCCGGGGCAGCCAAGACAGAAGTCTGCGACGCTGATGAAATTAGCGAGCTGGCTCGGCTTCCGAGGGGTCGCCGGGTTCCAGGAGAGAGGAAAGGAGAAAGGACGGCAGAGAGAAGGAAGAGGAGAGGAAGGGCGGGGGAGAGGAAAAGCGGGGAAGGGGAGAGAGAAGGTTGGAGAAAACCAGAAGAGGCAGGAGGCAGAGGGGTCCCCGGGGAGGGAGGAGAGGAAAGGGTTTCATGCGGTCACCACCGCCTGGGTGTTTCTCTGTGGTCACTGCCCACCTGGGCTTCCTAGTTCCTCGCAGGGGAAGGGACATCACTTAGGTCACCTAGGAGGCCTGCCCACGTGCGTGTCCTGGTGGCTCCTACAAAGGACCATTGAGATGATTCTCAGGCTGTGGGCTCCAAAAACCAGGTGCTGTGGACGTCACCAAGTGTGTTTGACCTCTGCTTGCGCAGCTCCCCCCCCCCCCACCAGATGCTGACATTTTTGGGGACATTAATGGAGGCAGAGTAGCCAAGGAGACACTTGTTCCGAGCTCCAGGGAGTTGGCGTTGGCTTCAGAAGCGGTCCTTGCTAAGTCCCTCTCCAGGAAGACTCCCTGGCCACTGGCCAGTGGTCGCTTCCCATGAAAGGCAGTTTGAAATCAGGCGTGATGACATGTGTCCTCCGGGCCTCTTGACCTCGGTGCAGCAGGACCGCTCCCAGGCGGGCTCTTTGCCGGCAGGCACACATTCTGGTTTGAGGGATGCGGTGTGGCATCCTCAGCGTGGGCTTGCCCTGGAGTCCACCTCAGGGGTAGGGGGGCAGCTTTCCAAATGCCTCACTCATGGACCCTTGGGGGGCTGTACTTCCTTTCTGGTGGGACCGTGACCTGCAGCAAGGCCCCGATCTTGCGAGAGAAAGCCAGGAAGCTGGTGTGAAGGTCTCTTCCTCTCTGAGTGAGCCGGCCTCTCTGAAGAACAGAGCCATCACACCCCCCCACCCCACCCCGGGGTTGGCTCAGTATGCCAAGCTGGCCACGGGCATCTGTGGGGTATCAGTAGGTCCCAGGCACTGATGAGACTCTCAGGGCCACCACCTCACCCACCCGGGGTAAGGGACAGGCTCAGGAAACTCAGTGGTCATGAACGAGGCCGTTAGCCCGGGTCACGGTATGACCTCCATCCTTTTGAAGCTACAGTCTGTTACCTGCTCACCGTGGCTGGCACTGTGTCTGACCCACGTGACGCACCAATTGCCACTTGTATGCTGCTGTCCCCCAGTTTACTTCTCCAGCTCTGACCTCTCTCCTGACCTCCAGGCTCCTACCCCCAGCGCGTTTCCTCCTGGGGGGTCTAGCAGGCCCCTCACACTTAATCCAACCAAACGGAACTCTTCCTAAATTCCCACCAAACTCATTTCTTCCGGATCCTCCTCATCCATCCGCCCATCCATTTTCTCCGAAAGCCAAGGAGGCATCCTGGATTTCGACCTTCCCTCCTCACCCCTTCCCTCCCCTCCTCTCCCCTCCTCTCCCCTGACAGCTCCATCTCCAGCCACCCACTTCTTTCCACCGTGGCTGCAATGTCCTCTGCTGACTCCCCTGTCGTCCATCCTCTACTCCGAGGCCCACACGGGGTCAGCTAATGATGCTTCCCTGTCAAAATGCTCCAGTGGCTCGTGTGGCCAAACCCCTTCCTGTGACCTTCGTGCCTTCCCCAGTCAGCCCTGCACTCCAGCCTCATCTCCCACCAGGCTCCCTCCTGCTCCCTTGGCCTCAGCCTTGCTGGTGCTCAGGATTGCCACGCCTGCCTACCCCCCAGGGCCTTCCCCTCTGCCTGGACCCCCTTACTCTGCATTTTGCACAACTGGCTGCACTCATCCACGGCAAGGTACGAATGTCCCTCCCTCTTCCCTGGGGGGGATCTGAGGTGGCTTCACTGTGCAGGGCCCAGGACAGAAAGATTCCCTCACCATCCAGAAGGCTGGAGAGAGAGCTCATGCAGACACTGTGAAATAATGCGGGCTCCATGTCAGGGCTGCTGTGGGAGGGATGGCTGGCCGGGTTTGGGAGCAATGGATGTCAAGGTCCGAGGCTGCCTGACTACAGCAGGTTTCTTCCTTTTAGTTGGGTTTCCTACCTGACTAAGGGGCATGGCTAGAAGAGGTGGGTGTGCCTTCCTGGCAGTTCCTGGGGCCTCCATGGAGGCTGTGGGCCAGGACCCATGTGCCCTTCGGAGCCGGGCACTGCAGCGTACCACACCTGAGCACGCCCTGTGGAATTTTGGCTCCATCCTAAGTTGATCTTGAGTGAGACCTGCTTCTGGAAGCAAGTTTTCCTAGAGCTTCAGAGCCTCTCCCTCCTCCAGATACATGTGAAATCTACAGATGGCTTGAGGGACTCTGCAAATGTGCACGAGTACCTTCTACCGTCTCCTCCTCAGATCCCCAAAGTGAAGGGGATCCCCAAGCCTCTGGGCCACCAGGCAGGCTGCCCGTGCACAGGGGTCCCTCCAGTGTGCCAGGTCTCTGCTCTGCAGGTCCCCTGGCTGCCCCCTCCCTGGTGGCTGCTTTCATAGTGAGATGGTAAACATTGGTTAAGAGTAGTACCTTTGGAGTCGTGTAGCCGATCCCACCCCTTCTGCTCACAAGATCAAGGACAAGTTAACCCTTCTGAGCCTTAGTCTCCTCCTCTGTGATGGGGCCGATGCGGTGCCTGCCTCCTGGGGTAGGGTGAGCCCCAAGTTGGCATCACCTGCCACTCTGATCTTCTGCACGCTGCACATCTCCCTCTCTGTGATGGCACTGCCCACCGACATCCTCGCCTGCTTGGCCTCCATCCAGCTGACACTTGACGCAGGCTCCCTGGAGTCCATCTGTTCTGGCATCTTCCAGGTTTGGGTGAAGGATGTGGCTATACACAGACCCTATTGGTGCTTTGGTGGGTTTCTTGGCTTGTAGAGGACTTGGGGGTAAAACAAAAGTCCTATGATGCTGTCCAGTGTCATGGAGTGTCCAGCCAGGGAGGAGGGAGCACATCTGTGGATTCTCCTGCCTCGCTTTCCTTCCTCCCTGAATGCCACGGGGGCTGGGGGTCAGCAGCTCCCAGGAGCCCAAGACCCCACCTCCCTTCCCAAGCCGTGTCCCGTTGGTTCATGAGGGGCCATCCAGGGCTCCTGGTGAGAAGGATGGGGTGGTCTGGTGGAGGGGAGCAGCACGAGAGAGAGAGGAACTCAGTTGCCTAGATGCTGAGGCCTGGCTTTGCCCCTCCCTGCTGGGTGACCTTGGGCATCACTTAACCTCTCTGGGCCCCAGTCCCCTTGTTTGTAAAGGGGATGGGGGATAATGAGTCCCACCCAGTGGATGTTCAGTCCTTTGGTTTCACACATGTGAGAGGGTAGTGGTGAGGCCCGGATGAGGGGGTCCACAGGGCCACCTCCATGGTCCTGAAGCTTTCACCCTTTATCCCGAGGCCTCTGGAAAGCCAGAGAGTTGCTTTGGTTGGTTGGTTGGTTTTCACTATTTTTATGAATATCATTAGTCTGTGGTTCTGAAATACAGAATGAGACACATGCACAGCATTTAGCCCAGGGCTCCTCCACACTCCGACCATGATGTTCATGGTCGCGCTTGTGGTGGGCTGAGCGGCCGAGCCTCATGACCGGTGCCGCGGTCCCCGGCCCAGCAACTCTGCTTCAGGGGACATGTCTGTGGGGAACAGACCCTTGGGCCACCTCTGCCCGGGGAACGGAGGTCTGAGGAGGTGCTGTGAATAGCGTTCGGTTGGGTCAGAGAGAGTGTGGGGGCTTCTCCGGGGCTGCGGGGCCGGTGTGCCGGGTGCTGGGGAGCACAAGGGTCTCCGAGTGACTCTGGCTCACACGCTTGTGTCACGGCCCGGGCCTGCCCTGGTGCGGGACCCGCCTCTGGGCTCAGAAAACACAACTGGTCCTTTGCGCGGTGACTGCATCTTGATGGGGCGAGGTTACCATTTTCACGTAATCAACCTTAGAGCAGTTTGCACTCCAAGGAGGGGAATTTAAATTTTACTTCTTCCTTAGCTCTGCTGTTGGATTTTTAACAAAGTTGTTTTTAGTTGGAGGCCGCCATCTTCTTCCGCTTCCCCTGTTTCGTTCCTGTCTGTCCTCTTACATCTCTTGCCCTTCCAGCTCCTTCTGGAAGGACGTGCGGCTGGGACACCGGCCCGTCTCTGCGGCCATAGTCCTCAGCCACACCACCGGCCTGGGTCTTCTGTTTCTTTCTTTTCCTTCTTCTCTTTTTCATTGTTCTCTACTTCCTTCTTTCTCCCTTCCCTTCTTTGACTCTCTCTCTGGTCTGTGCCTCCCTTCCCTTCCCTTCTCGCCCCCTGCTCCCTCCCTGAAGGGGGTTAAGCACAGGTTGGAGCCCAGGAGATTCGAACTTGAGTACCAGCTCTGCAGCCCATGGACCAGGTGACCTTGGGCCAACTGCTGAATTGGCTCCACCCCTGGGCTCCCGCAGCCCACAAATGGGAGCAACAGTGAGAATTCTTGCCTTCTGGACTTTACATGACGACTGAATGGAAAACATCTGGCACTACTGCTTGCTCAGTCGATATAAATGTTGTTATTTAGAAGTAGCTTCACGAGGCATCTGGACACCACTTCCACTTGTGGCTGCTCTTGATGGTCAAAACGAGCGTCACACTTCATTTTGGATGACAGTAGATCGGGCTGGATGTCCCTGCCAAGGGACAAGGACACTGGCAAAGCAGAGAGCCAGCTTGTTGCCCTTGCCTTGTTCCAGCTGCAGAACGCCTCACCTTCCCTCCGTCCATCACGAGTGGCTCTTATTTGAAATTCATGTGTTGCTTCCCAGGGTCTTGGGAGTTATGCTTCTGGGCCTTTCTATGCACCTGCTCGCTTTAGTTTGGAGAACTTCCTGGGTTTTTGTTGAGTGTCCGGCATGCCCTGCCCCTCAGGCATCCCCTCCCCACCCTGAAAACAGCTGGGAGACCACCCATCATCTTCCCTGGGAGGCTGTTCTCATCCTTGGTCCCTCTTTGGATGGTTACAAACAGGGTTCCCTGCTCTCTGGGCTGTACCGAGGCTGTTTGTGAGCTGGGGGTGAAGGAGTTTGTGGGCTCATTTTGAGGGTGAAGGTCCAAGCCCAGATCATTGGGGGAGGGGGCTAGTGGACACAGAAAACATCCCCTTTTCCTGGCTCCTCTGCCTTCCTCTGTTCGCCGTTCAAGGCATCAGTAACACCGACCGGGCTGTGGGCCGTGGTCACGGAGAACAAGACAGTCCCCGTCCTGGTGATTCTGTTCTCTGGCAGTGGGATCTTCAGTTGCTTTGCTGAATCTGTAGCTAAAAACTTGGACTTGATAAATGAGATGTGACCTTGAAGTAAATTTGCCTATTATCTAGAAGTCATGGAAGCAAATATTAAAAATGGACTTCATCTATTTTACTAGGAGTTGGGACATGTCAAGCCTCTCATAATTAGTAATAAACTCGTCTCTGCTTGATGACTTTTTACACTGTTTGTGTTTTTTATTGATGTAGTCACACTCAGGTGGCCATCGCTTAAGGCAGGCTGCAAGGGGGCCGCCTGCGGTGCAGAGTTGATGTCCCCCAGGGAACCTGGTGGGGTCCCTCCACACCCAGAACCAGCTCTTCCCTCCGTGGCTCTTGTGCTGCTCCTTCACTGCGCTCAGACTCGCCCCTTCGAGCCTGACTACCTCTGTGAGCTTGCAGAGAGAGATCGTAGGCGCTGGATAGAAATACCTTGTCCTTCCTGTTTGCGGAGCTAGCCACCCTCCTGCGCGTGGTCAGGGGAAGAACTGTCGTTTCCAGACCAGACGAGGCCTTGAGGTCTCGTTAATGGGGCTCCTTGCCCTGAAATGTGCTGTATACGGGCAGGCAGGTCGTCCTGGCTTTGTCTCTCCAGCCCCGTGGAGAGAGCGTGTCTCTGGCTGGTGTTAACGGTTGAGAAGGAGATACAGGAGGTGGGAGCCCCAGGGACCTGTAGCTGGCGGCCTTGGCTGTAAAATCTCACCTTTCAGCAACCTAAAAGGCACAGAGGGAAGTGGGGACCTCCCTGGAATGTTCTGGGAGGGCTGCCCCGCCCTCAGAGCCTGGGTGGGCACGCTCACCTGTGTGCCCAAGGCACAGTCTCTCTGAGCTTCTTTGCTCTATAGCCCTGTTCCTGCAGTGGGGCCAGGCGATCCCTTTCCAGTGAGACTCGGGCTGGGAGACAGCCAGCCTTTCCTCATCCCTGTGCCGTGTGCAGGGGCGTGGAAGGCACGCACTGTAGGGCCACAGTGAGTGCTAAGCTTTGGGGAGGAGTGGGGCGGCTGCATAGCCCCTTTCCCAGGACAGAGGAGGTGGTGGCTGGCCTCTCGGAACTGCGTTCTGAAAGAGGCTGGAGAGCCCTGCCTTTCTGACGCCCCCTCTGTGCTCCTCATGGGGACCCAGCCCACCAGGATGAGATGGACTCAGGCAGCCCAGCCTTGGAGACTGAGCCTCAGAACCGTCTTCGCCCGTCTGCATGTGGCCCGCCCTTCCTTGGTGGCTTTTGCATCGAGTCCATTCATTCCTTCTCTTTCCCCCTCTCCTTCTGCAGCTGGTTTTCAGCTCTCCTCTGCGGCAAGAAACGTCCTTGACCGTTGTCATTTGCAGAAGCAAGGCCGGCCTTGCAAATGGTTCTGCAAATGGACCAGCGGGCCATACCCTAAGGTAGAGGTTCTCTGGAAGGGAAGAGGGCAGGGAGTGGGCGTGACAGGCAGGGAAGAGAAAACACCCACTTCCAGAACCCGAGTGTAGGTGGGCTTTCGCGGAGCAGGGGTCTCAGTCAGCCAGGGGTGCCGTAACAAAGCAGCATGGACGGAGGGGCTGGGGCTGTGCCCACTCACCGTCACCAAGTTCTGGAGGCTGCAAGTCCAAGGTCAAGGTGTTGGCAGGATTGGGTCCTTCTAAGGCCGTGTGGGAGACTCTGTTCCAGGCTTTGCCTCAGCCTCTGCTGGTTTCCTGGCATTTTGGCTCATAGAAGCGTCGTCCTAATCTCTGCCTTCCTCTTCACACGGCATCGTCCCAGCAGACATGACTGTGTCCAAACTTCCCAGTTTTAGAAGGACACCAGTCATACTGGATTTGGGCCCATCCTAATGACTTCATCTTACCTTGATTACTTCTGTGAAGACCGTATCTCCAGAGAAGGCAAGATTCCGAGAAACTGGGGGTTAGAGACCTAACCTATGAATTTTGGGGGGAGACAGTAGGATCCGTAACAGCTGAAAAAGAGAAAATGCACCCTATTGACATGGAGGCTGGAATTCCCTGAAGAGACAGGCTCAGGAGGTGACTTCACGAAGGATGAGCCCAACAGGTCCCCTGTGCACAGTCGGTGGAGCATGTGGGGCAGAGGAGACGGGCTCATGTAAGCCACACTTGAAGCCTCAGGTCTGCTGTTTACCAGCCTGTGACCTCCATCAGTAGACATAACTTCTCCAAAGCTCTGTTTCTTGTTTGTAGGTTGGGGTAACCACCCCCTTGCAGGGCCGATCTGGGGGGGCAGCTGACATAACAGACAAAGCATCTCTGTGCACCTACCCAGCTGGGAGCATAGTAGATGCTCACAGATTTTGTGCATGTTTCCCTTCCCCCACCCCGACCAAACGAGCATGGAGGTGCCTCTTTCTTCCTGTGCCATTCTCCATCCCCATTGGCCTCGTCCTCCCTGGGCCCGGGAGTATGGTTAGGCAGTGCTGGCCAATGCCAAGTTCAGGATCTGCAGCGAGGGAAGACAGGGGAGCAAAAGCAAGAGGCCACCCCTCCTGCCACACCGGCCACCTTCTCTCTGCCAGATCCATCCACAGCCACTTGGCAGTCAGGGCACACCACGGCTTGGTTGAAGGGAGTTTACTGCTGAACTTAATAGGGTCGTTTTCTGCAGCACATAAATCTGTCTGTGCTCGGCTGAGGCTCCCTGGCGGCTGGTACCCAGCCATTGTTAATGGGACTTACCCCTGGAAAACGGGACTGTGGGTGTTAGAGCATGACCCTGGAGGTTTCCTCCTTGGGAGGGGTTACAGCTATTGGGGAGATTTCGCGATGGAAGCTCAGTTTGACCCCTTGGCCACTGCCTACCAACTGCGCCAAGGGGTTGCCTTCATCAGGAAAAAGGAGGGACACTGTGTTTGTTAAAATTTGTGGCCCCTCATGGTAACAAGCTGCCACCATTGAGTTGAACCAAAGGGGTTGGTCGCATAGGCCTCTCTCAACTTTCACTGATTCACTTGCTCAACAAAACTCGTCTGAGCTCCTAGCTTGGGCCAGGCCTGTCCCCAGTACTCGGGGTACAAAGGTGAGCAGGACAGGCGTGGACTCCAACCCCACAGGACTAGAACCAAGCAGAGGACCTCCAGGGGAGGGGGTGGTAGAGGAAGAGCTTCCGTGACGAACTCCCTTTTGGCTGATGCCAGATGGGTGAACCAGAGCTGGCCAGTCTGAGACGGGAGTCTGCAGGCCCCGAGACCCCTGAGGACTGGTGTCTTCCCCCCTCAAGGACTTCTGTGATTCTCACTGTTTACTTCATAGTTGGAACCGGAATATTCAGATCCTAGGTACCCAGTCACCCAAGTGACTTTTCCACGGCGCGCCTTTTTAAAAAGTCAAGGTGAATCTCATCTCATGCAATAAATATTAACCTGGAAGGTTGGGAGTATACATTAAACTTTTATACATCACAATCAATTTCTTGTGCACGAGAGGACTTGCTACTAGTTAAAGGAATCTGGGGTGCAAATTCCCCCGGTACGAAGCATGACACCCCTCTCCTCCACCTCTGATACTCCATTCCCTTTCCTCCCTTTCTGTGGCTCCAGCCTGATTCCCGATACCCTGGGCTGCCCTCTGCCTTGGCTCTTCTTTGAGGAAGAGTCCCCAGTATCTACTCACTAGGAGTTTAATATTCCTAAAACACGTAGGCCATGATCCACCTGTCTTAGAAGATAAACCATGAAACCTTTCTTCATATTTGAACAGGGCTTAGTGGCCCATTTGCAAATAGTCACCCCTATTCCCAAATATCCCAGTTTCCTCACAGGGCCACTTACCTGTCCCCTTCCTGCCTCATGCCCCAGGCACATCATGCTGTAGCTTACTCTGTCTCATTAGCCTTCCTCTGATGGTTGGTGGGCATGAGTGGAGTCAGTGGGCATGTGCTTGGGGCAGAGGATTGGTGGACCATGACATGAGGAACACGACTGTTTTTGGCCAACCCACCTAGATGTGGGAGGCTCTCCTAGAGGAGAAAACAGGCAGCAACCTCTTTGACCTCGGCCGCAGCAACTTCGTACTAGACATGTCTCTGGAGGCAGGGGAAACAAAAGCAAAAATGAACTACTGGGACCTCATCAAGATAAAAAGCTCCTGCACAGCAAAGGAAACAATCAACAAAACTAAAAGGCAACCGACAGAATGGGAAAAGATATTTACAAATGACATATTGGATAAAGAGTTAGTATCCAAAATCTATAAAGAAGTTAGCAAACTCAGCACCCAAAAGACAAATAATCTAGTGAAGAAATGGACAGAAGACATGAATAGACATTTTTCCAAAGAAGACATCCAGATGGCTAACAGACACATGATAATATGCTCAACATTTCTCATCATCTGGTAAATACAATTCTAAACCATTTTGAGATACTACCTTTCACCTGTCAGAATGGCTAAAATTAACAACTCGGGCAACAACAGATGTTGATAAGGATGTGGAGAGAGGGGAACACTTTTGCACTACTGATGGGAATGCAAACTGGTGCAGCCACCCTGGGAAACAGTGTGGAAGTTCCTCAAAAAATTAAAAATAGAACTATTCCATGATCCAACAATTGCATTACTAGGTTTTTATCCAAAGAATATAATAAATGCTGATCTGAAGGGGGCACGTGCACCCCAATATTTATAGCAGTGCTCTCAACAAGAGCCAAACTGTAGAAAGAGCCGAAATGTCCATTAAATGATAAATGGATAAAGACACAGTATGTATCTATATATATATATACATACACATATATATATAGATACATACTGTATCTGTATATATATACACATATATATATACAGATATATACACATATATATACACACACAATGGAATATTACTCAGCAATCAAAAAGAATGCAATCTTGCCATTTGCAGCAACGTGGATGGAACTATAGGCTATTATGCTAAGCGAAATAAGTCAGTGAGAGAAAGACAAATATATGATTTCACTCATATGTGGAATTTAAGAAACACAAGAGATGAACATAGGGGAAGGGAAAGGAAAAATAAGATAAAAACAGGGAAGAAGGCAAACCATTAGAGACTCTTAAATATAGAGAAAAAACTGAATGTTGCTGGAGGAGAGGTGGGTGGGGGGCTACATGGGCGATGGGCATTAAGGAGGGCACTTGTGATGAGCACTGGGTGCTGTATGTAATTATTAAGTCACTGGGTTCTACTCCTGAAACTAATTACACTGGATATTAACTAACTTGAATTTAAATAAATTAATTTTTTAAAAAAAGAAGGTGGATGGAGCACCTGAGGGGCTCAGTCAGCTAAGCAGCCAACTTTAGCTCAGGTCATGATCTCTCAGTCCATGAGTTCGAGCCCTGCATCGTGCTCTGTGCTGACAGCTCAGAGCCTGGAGCCTGCTTCAGATTCTGTGTTTCCCTGTCTCTCTGTCCCTCTCCCACTTGCGCTGTCTCTCTCTTGCTCAAAGATAAATAAACATTTTTAAAAATTATAAAAAATAATTTAAAAAGAAGGTGGAGCATTCTTAGGAAATGTTTTAATGCAGACATGTGCCAAGCTGGAAACCCGTGTGATGTGGGTGGTGGGCACGGCATCCTTGCCTGACCCAAGGGCTGAATCAACAGGGATGTGGCTTACTCATTGTTCTCCTCATGGATGTGGGCTGGGCTGTTTTCCTTACATTTCATACGTCTATTTCCCTTGGTGATTAATATCTGTTTTAATGGTCATCTGCAGTGAATTCTTAATAAATTATTTTGTAACACATTGAAATCACTTTGTAAGCTTTTTGTTAACACCTTTAAGAGGTCTCTGGCTATAAAATATTACTTCATCATTTTCCTGTGCCGGACATTTGATGTAATGCTCATGTCTGGGAGGTCGTTAATAAGTAATGAATGGAGGAATGATCTGGGGGGTGACCTTTTGTAGAACGTCATCTGTCAGCCCAACTCCACTTAATCCTGTCTTTGGCTTTCAGGGCACGGCAGTTTGCAGGTTAGGTGGTTCAGTCCTGGCGGTGAATGGAATTTCCACGGAACGGGTGATACATTGGACACTTGCCTTGTCCTGGGGACTATAGCGGGGTTCAGGCCCTGCAAGAGCAGCACTATTTGGGGCCAGCCAGTGTGGGAGGGAGGCAGGCTCATGTCTGCCTACTCAAGGCGGGACGAAGTCCACTGACCCCAACTGGGGCTCTCTGCATGGAGAACAGCGGCCCCACAGCCAGCCAGGTGTGAGTGTCTCTCGAACGAGCTCCTGTAAACAGGTCCTCAAGCCTTCATGCCTTGCTAGCCCTTGTCAAAGGCACAGCAAGCCAGATCACAAGGACCAGGATGCCTGGGGACAGAGCCCAGGGGAGAGTCACAGAACTGTAAAGTCACTGAAGTTTAAAGCCAGAAAGATCCAAAACGTGGGTCTAGTCCAGCCGCATCAGCTTAGAGTGGAGCTGTAGTTCAAAAAAGCCAAGGGCCTTTCCCAAGGTCGCACATGGGTCTAACAGATTTTCCACCTGAATCTTGAACTCTGGCTCCATGACAGGTTGGCCGTAGATTTATTTCACTCGTCCATGAAATGTTGAAATTTCAAGTGCCGACTCTAGGCGGCAGCATGCTATGTGGCATCCAGCGACCTTGGGACATGCAAGCCAGATGTGGGGGCCCTGCTTACCTGGAAGATAACTATTAAACCAGGAGACGGTGGTGAGCATCGTAGCTCTGGTGCGTGCTGTAAGAGGATTGGGGGGTGGTCCGACAGCACACATCGGGGAGAGGGCATGACAGAGGGGTCCCCTGAGCATGGGATGTCGAAGGAGAGACCTGAGACATGAGTAGGTCAGTCTGGGAGAAGGGTCTTCTGCTGGCTGGTGCACCGAGGCTACAGAGATGAGGTCACCCGTCAGTGGCTTCATCACTTCCAACACATGTCTGTAGTCCCTGGCACCAAGCAGACGCTCCGTAGGGATCTGTGGAATGAATGAATGAATGAATGAATGAGCGAATGAGCCGCCTGCCAGACAGTGATTTCTCTGATCAGGCAGGTGCAGGATGGTGGTGGTGGTGGTGGTGTCCATATGGACCCCCTCTAGTCTGTGTGTAGCTGAGGATGCAGGACTGTGAGCTGTCCCAATGGGTGACCTTCTCCAGGGCTTCAAGCCGAGGGGGAGAGGTGACATCCAGCCAGCCCACGCTCGGCTTTGAGGCAGGGCCCCACAAGGGCGGCTCAGGGTGGGGGGCTGTGGTTCCCCAGAGATGTCAGGGCAGGAGGCCCTGGGTGGACGCTGCCTTCCACACTCTTTCAGGAGGCCTGGCATCGAGCATTTGACAGCCCCCTCCCGTGAGTGGGTTTAATGGCCTGAACCTGTAACACCAATTCAGGCATCTGAAAATCACCCTAAAAATTATCTCTAGAGTTTTATTTCCTCAAATCCTGAATAGATCACATTTTATTGTTGAATACTGAAATCTCATTACTTTTGGAAGTGCTATTACTAGGCTATTACTTGAAAGGAATTCCTCTCTCCTGTTCTGATTAAAACCTCCTGTTCATATTTAAAACATAATTTCAGACCTTTCTATTTTTTTTTTAAGCCTCTGAAAGTCTAAATGTGCAGAGAAGCTTCTCTCCCAGGGCCTGGTGCCGGGTATGGCCTCGTCTGGGTAAGGTCTACAGGGGCTGGGATGCCAGGTACCCCTGCTGGTGAGGATGGTCCCCTATTCTCCCCCCTCCCTCCCCCCCCACCTCAGTGGCTTCGCCATACTGAAATCGTATCCTGCAGTAGGGCATCAGATTCTCATTGCAGCTCCGGCCCACACGGAGACCCCTGCCCCTTGTCACTGCTTTGAGCCAGGTCTGGAGTGATTTGCCAGCAAGATGATGCTGGGAAAGCTAGCCGTATACTCTGGAACTTGGCCTTTCTGATGACCGATGAACCCTGGGCAGCTGGCTCAGCCTTCTGTGGGGAAGTCAGACCCTAGGGCAATGGGGGCGATGGAAAATGCTGCTCTTCTTTCTTGCGGAATTAATGGCAGAACCCAGGAAGCAGGGTTTGGGGAGGTATTCTTCCGAGGGGTGGCTTTAGGACCTGTTTGTGGCAGAGGCGATGCTGCCGGCACACCTGGGTCTCCCAGGCCAAACACATCCTGCCTCTCAGTTCCAGCACGCCTCCTTCCCTGTGTTGTCGCCTTTTGTCCTTGGCTATAGCTCCCCGATCCACACCTGGAGGTATGCTTCCCTGCGGCCCAAATCCTAGCGAGGCAGCCTCTGGTAGAGACCTCGTGGCCAAGTCGGCTTGGGGGTTACGGGTGGAGGAAGGAAATGCCTGTCCGTGGCTGGTGCGAGCCGGTGGGGGAAAGCCTTCCCCTCCGCTTCAGGGGCTGTTGCTGGAAAGCTCAGAATCGCTCCGCGGCCCCCACGTAGGCACGGCTCAGGCGCACATGCAACTGTAATTCTTTTCTGGACTCTCGGCAGATGGAATTATTTACAGCCACCAGGGCCAAGATTTCCCTGCTCCGCAGATGAGCTGTGGGGGGGAAGTCGATGCTCTCTCCCTGCAGAGGGCTAATGCAACGCTCAGCTCTGCCCTCCCTGCCGCCTGGTCCTCGGGGTGTGTGGCCGTGGACGCTTATTTCCCCTGCACCGGGCCACGAGGGGCAGAGGCACCAGCGCCAGCCTCTTGTGCCGCCTGAAACCTGCCAACCGGACTGCCCGTGCGCCCTCTGCAGCCTCCCTCCCTGAATCGGACTGCGGGCAGCCCCTTATTTCTGCTATGACCCATCCGCCTGGGTCACTGGTTCCAGAAGCTAGTTTTCCACGGAGCCCCAGGGTCATCTCGCTTCTGGTTATGCAGAACCTGACCTCTGTCCTCATATCTGGGTCCCTTCCCTCCTCCCCACCCCCACGCTGCCTGCCTCTTCATCTCTGGGCCGTTCTTCCCTCTGAAAAAAAATAATAAACCTGCTGACAGGAGCTTTCTTACTTGTCATTTTGGAGATCATCAACAAATTCTATAGAGAGGTGACCTCCATTATGAGAAAGAATCGGGGAGTTGGACGGGACCCAAGCTGAGGAGCTGGCGCTCTCCTGACTGGCAAGGTGACATTGTGTGTCATATCAGCATTCATGGCCAGCGCTCTTCTCCTCAGAGAGTAATTATTTCTTTCAGAGCGAAAGGTCCAATTTGCTGTAAAGAACAGAGCCCCAGGTAACACGGAAGAGCTCACTCTAAGCTCCCTTGACATGAAGGGACCCGACTGCCCCTGTCCCAGCTCCGCCTCAGACCCTACGTCATAATGACCATTCAGCCAGATTTATTATGTTTATTTTTACTTCCTTCCCATCATAGCACATTAGGGTGGCTGCACATCCCTTTGGTGAGGCCGCCAAGGCAGCTGGCATGGGCTCCTCAGGCCACGTGGCTCCGGGCAGGTGCAGAACAGCCCCTTCAGGGAGCCGCTGGGAGGCCCCTCTCACTCTGCACCCTGCTGCTGTCTCCCCAATCCTCAGCCAAGTCTAGGGTCTTGGGCGCCAACACCAAAGTGGACCCCGTTCACTGAGTGGCGTGACCCAGACCCTCCCTCGACAGGCCCTCGGCACTCATTGTCACGTGGGTACAGACAGCTGGCCCGTGAAGCAGCCTTCCAAGCCCATTGTATGGATGAGCAAAGTGAGGTGATAGCTGGCAAAGCCTTTGCAGTCCCCCAGCCCCCACAAGGACAGGGCCTCCTGCTGTGTGCTCTGATGCCTTCTACCCCGGGGTAGCACTTATCACGTGGACTGTCTTCGCCTCGATGCCCAGTACCGAACCCAGCCCGCACAGGTGCTCCACGCACTCCTGCTAAGTGATTGGTTGAACATGAAGTGATACGAATTCCACTCGGGGTGGCCCAGCTGGTCAAACACAGGCCTGGGTCTGGCCTGAGCTGTCACACGGTAACGCCCCTGCCACAACCACTCCATTTTCTTGCTTTCCCGTCACACAGCCGTCACACTGCACCTGAACATCCCACCCCCTCTGCCTCCTCTATATTTGCCTCTGTTTCGGGGGACCCGGTCAAAGCTGACATGTTGCTCAAGACTACAGGCGCTCAAGAGGCTCCACGAGGTCCCGGCTTGTGCGAGTGGCTTCTGGCTCCGCCTCCACCCCTGTCATGGGGACCTAGAGGACATGGGGTGGTGTCTTTGGTGAGCAGCCTGGGGCCCAGGAGCAGAGGGAGGATTCCTAGTTGTCATGCTGGCCTTGGTTGGAAGCCGGGACGGTGTCTAAGTGCAGCTGACCAGCACCCTATGTATAGGCTGCCTGGCCAGCGAGGGTCAGAGGACAGAGTTGAGCCTTGAACTTGGGACTCTTGATTGGTGCTCTTTCCACTACACCCCAACATTGACCTGTGAGGAGTAGGGGACAGCCTCAAGACCACCCTGACTTCTGACTCCCCCCGCACAAGTTCTCCTCACTCATACATCGTAGCCCCTCTCCCTCGGGGCTCCCGGCAGCAACAGCCCCCACCCAGCCCTCCGTGGGGGCGGCAGGGACTGGTCCACATGAGAACCGCGTCGCAATCCTCACCTCTGGCTGCAGCAACAACTTTATTTGATTTGATGTATATGAAAGAAATAAAACTCAGAAGCCAATTGACTTAAACATGGAACAAAGGCAGCTTGGTTATTATGGTGTATGCTAAATTTTAATGGCATTTAGAAAGCGCTTTGTGGGGTAGAAAATAGAAGCAAACCCATCAAACCTCAACTATGCTCCATGTTTTATAGCGCAGAACATTTTTCTGCTACAATCCAAAGACTTTAAAATGTAATAAGGTACATTTGAACCCAAGGGTTTTAAAATATACGTAAGAAACACACATACCCAGAAATGGAGTAAAATAATCCATTATGATCCAGGTCGGATTCGAGGGAAGACACACATTACTGGAAACGCTTTTAACATTTCATGTCCCTCACACCGTTATTTATCGACACGTGTTCCTATGCAGGGATTAACATACTGCCAAGTGAGAAAGCAAAGCGATGCTGGGGAGGGGCTTTCACACCCCACGTCGTTGGGCTTCTTGCTGTTTATTACTGTGTTTGCTCATATATGTTTAAAATCACACGCCACATAAATTAATATATCAATTGAGACATTATGCCAATCTTCCATTCTCACATTTCATCAAAAATTTATTCCGACTCCCACGTGTGTCTTTAACGCATGTGGTCCTCACCCCAGCTCGGTTTTCCTTGCACTGGGTGCTCTGCGTGTTTCGCCGCCCTGTCTTTTCACATCTCCTGGTCACTCTCCCTGAACCCGCTCTAAAAGGGCTCGGGGGTTTTTCCAGGAACAGGCCCTCCCTCTGTCAGCAGGAAAGCAGTTACCTGAAGAAATCAGCTTGCGTCTTCAAACTTTGAAATACACATCTGTTTCCAATGGTCTTCAAATCTGAGGGCTAAAGAAACCCTAGACATCCTCTGGCTCTGTGGTTCTCCCCAGGGCAGTGATTTTGCCCCCCACGGACGTCTGGCGATGTCTGGAGACGTTTTTGGTTGTTGCGCCCAGGGTGGGGGTGGGCATCTGAGATGTGGGAAGCTCTTGTGTCTTCTTTGATCACTCAACCAGCCAGGGGTCAAGACTGGCACGACCCTCCTGGAGTCTCCCTGGTCCTTTCCACATCTTTGACCAGACCTCAGCTGCCAGTCTGGGGATGTCCCTGTATTCTTTGTTGGGGGGCCCGGCTCTGGCCTGTCCCCAGAGTGACTGAGGGTGGTGGTATGGTTTGTTCTCATGGCAGCAAGAAGAGCCTCAGGTTGGCCAGGGCCGAGGCTGCCGGGGTCCCCACTGTCTTATCTTAAGCCCCTCCCAGTCTCCCTGCGTCTCTGACCACTGCCAGGGCCAGTCGATGCCCTGGGCTGACCTCTCCCCTACTCAACAAGCCGCCTCCCAGGGCCATCCTGGTGAGGCCACTGCAGACGTCTTCCTGGGCATTGGGACCGACCTGCTTGATGGCAGGTGGCACAAAGCTGGGGAAGACCAAACACTCGTTCTAACTCTAAAAATGTTGATGATTTTTTGTGAACATTCCTGCTGGTGTGTTTATGTACTTCTTTTTCTTTCTTTTTTTTTTTTTATGTTATTAGCATGATTTCTTCTTCAAAAGACAGCAAAACAGACCCCTGCCTCCTAGCCCACCATCTAGTAGCAGGTGCCCATCTTTCCTGGTCGGGGTCTGTCACAGGCTCATTCCTAAGGAGTTAGAGATGTAACAGGCACACGATTTGATGCCTCATTTTCTTCCTTAGCCTTAAACGTGAGCACGTCTGTGCGTCTCTCAGTCAACACCATCATCGTCAGTGTTAATA